>NC_089737.1:12851528-12994028 GCF_035083965.1 Branchiostoma lanceolatum
CAAATTTGCATGATTAATGCAAAAACACCATAATTCATCTAATTAGAGAATTATAGGACTGTCAATATTGCAAGTAAGTAGTAAGATAAAGGTGTTTATGATTAAGCATGTATAATGTAAATATGTAAGTCATTTGCATAAATAGAATTGTTCATGGAGATATGAGGTCTCCGAACTCGTGTTTAATACTGTTTGGATGTGTATTGGATACATGTGGACTCATAGTCCACCTTATTGACGATATTTGCATAGACAAAAATGAAAACGTAGGTATCGATCATGGTACAATACATTGCATTGGGAATTATGATTGTTGATTATACAGTGATAGAAGGAATGTTGTACTTGTGGACAAGATTTCATCACGGAACTTTAAAATAGATGTTCATGAAAAACATATTTGCTGTTTTATCGTAAGATTGATAGAAAATACCTGTAAGGGGATTAAGGGGATGGAAATGTTTTGTTAAAAGATGTGAAAGTTTAATCAAATATACAATATTTTTCACAGAAATTGGAGAACCATGGAAGCCCAGCTGTTTCAACCGTTGAAGTATCATCATTCGGATCACGACTGGGACGAGGCCCCTTCCCTGGAATGGGTCCCTGTGCAGTACCTTCTCAAACCACCAGAGGGCGATGACAAAGATTCTAACAAAGGCCAAGATTAGAGAGATCAGCTTTACGGCCGAACCATGTCTCTCCCTTTTAATAGGATGAGACATATTTTCTCTACAATGAAATAACCAAGGATTAAAAGTAAAATAGTCTGCAAAAAGTCTGCGTTCTGAAATTGAAGCATAAAAGTCAGTTTCTAATGATTAGCATGGTAAACTAGATTGACTGTATAACATATTGTTCCTACACAAGAAGAAAGACCGTAAAGTTAACGCAGTCATTATTAAACAGTACCTTAGACTTAGTGTATCGTTAACACAGCCTTTAGGACATATATAATGCAGGTAATTGCAAGTTTCCTTGTATGACATACGGTACATTTTTTTCCCGTCAAGGGACTGATGAATAGTTAGCAGTAACATGTCTGTATTGACAGCTTGCACCCAGAAAATTATGACTAGAATGATACAACGTCAAAGAAAAAAAAGCAGTTGTGTAAACATAATTCATCGCTGAAGGAAAGCACTTCTTAAAGTGTCTCTAAACAAACGGTGTCTTAGATATCTATAGAATACGAGGGAAGTGGCACCACTTTTAACGTATTTTTACGGTTATCAGAGTCAATCTTTATGTTTTGCCCACCTTACGTATACGTTTGAAGCAAGATTTATAAATTCCATAGACCTACGCTATACCAATGACTCTGCATATCAAATGCAGACCTTTATGGACCCTTAGGTGCATTTCTAATGCTGTATATGTACACGTATTAGCAGTCAATCTTGAAATAAATAAACAGATATAGTCATTTGAAATGCTGACGTGTCTGTATTTTACCTGAATCTATAGCACGTGACTCGTATTGTACACAAATACAATCGCTGAAGGGAAGAAAATGAACACAACATTGCAGTCGTTTAAAATAATTAACAGTTAATTGATCTTGAGGTCAGTTTTGTAACATAAAGAGAAAACAGACTTAGCAGTGCTTGCTTTTTAAAGGCTTGAGAATCCAAATTTTTCCGGGGGAGCATGCCCTGGACCCTTCCCCCTATAAAACGGCACTCGCCCCCTTGAAAATTCGATTGCAGGAAAAACATTCGACCTTAGCATTGGGTATACGATATCCAGACAAAAAGTTATCAAACTAATGTGCAGAAGGGGTGGTTAACTTTCTGAAAGAGGATAAAAAGATACTAAAGAATCTGTCTTCTTTTTTAAAGAACTATTTTATCATTAGCGACCGAAAATTAACCAAACATTTCGCGAATTTTTAACAAAAAAACCCTACAGTGGCTGAAACATAACTTCAGAGCTCGGCTTGGGCTTAGATAGCCTACACCCCTAGGGCCCCCTCACCGACATACATCCGACACAACGACGTCCTGCCATGGCCCCAGCACATTCCTTACCTTGCTGTGCCATGCTTAGAATCCATATCGGACTTGCTCTTTGCTGTGTCAACACCTTCTCATACGAGTAGTTGCTTGAGTTAAACTATTGAACCACATACAACCCGAATCACAAACAAGCTACCGAAAACATATCAATCTTCTTGGCGAAGGTTGACACTGTACGTTTCAAAATTAGAATTACGCTCTTCTTTTAACTCCCTGGTGAGGCGGGAAAACTTGTCTCAAAAGCTCTCTTATGCTGCAATTGAATGAAATAATTAAAACAGTCTTCATTCATTTAGAAAATCATATCATAACGGATGACACACAGGTGTTCTATTTTGTAAGATCTACCTGTGCGGTGGTGATTGGCGCGCTGATATAGTTACTTATGTTATGAGGAAGGAATTCCTCAACACCGTTCAAAACACAGAGTCAGGACGTGACAAGACTGCGGGGCAAACCTTCTTCCTTATTAGGCTCACGCCATTCCAACTTATTTTGTTATCTGGCCTTTTTAGTCGTGGAGTGTAAAGGAAAAGAGCACGGTGAAAAGAGAGCCTTGATCCTTTGCAATTCCCTTGTAAGAAAGTTAGTAACTCTCTTTTGACGCTCCGAGTCAACCTCTCTCTACTGTACCTGACACCAACAGACATTTTAGTAAATAGACATGAACTACCGAAGGCCAAGGGTTCCTCGTTAACTTATGCAAAGTTTCTTCCTGATCCCTTGAATATGTTATTTCCCACGGTTCCACAACGATGTATCCACTGACGTCTTGTTTGTTGACAGTGACAACTCATGCCATTTCCACCTGTACCTATTTTTAGACCTGGTATATAAAGGGAGGGATACATAAAGGAAGCTGGAGTCTCGATCTCACATTTCTGTGCCAAACACTTGTCTTCGTCTGAGCTGGCGAGGAAAACGGCATTATTCTCAACATGACAGACGGGGGTGGAACTCCAACAGTAAGTTAAAGTTGAGCTGATTATGGCTTGGCCCTTAACTTATCCCATTGTCGGTACGGTACGGCCCAGTACGTCTGATGGTTCTGGACATTTGTCCCTCACACTTGTGCGTATATTCAAGTGTGTATGAGTTGCGCATTGACATTTTCAAGTAAAGTTTACGGAGAAGTTGTTTTCTAATTTGACTTACCACTGTGAAGCCTTGTTATCGAACCAAAGATATTACTCCTTCGGCTGCAAACTTAACCTAAACCAAAAAAAAACATGTTAATACTTGACTTTTTTTCTTTTCGAACCGAAATAAGTGTGAACGGGGCTTTAGGAAACACAGAAGTGTGACAAACCCCCACAGTACCTTCATATATCTTATTTACATGCTTTATGCATGGTAAAGGTGAACTGCTCATTCCCGACCTTCTGAACGTTCACAGTAGACAGCGCGTGTGTTTTATTGCAAAATTAAAAGTTGAACAGGTAGCCATGTAAAGTTCATGTACCCGCTGTACCACACTCTCAAAACTATTAGTAAACAAAATGTCAATTTTTCCATCATCAGTATTGTTTAATCTTTGATATTTTTTCCATACGATTCAGCTGCATTTTGATCATGTAGCACCACTGATGATAAAGAACACGACCCCGAAGTTCAGTGGCTTCCTCAGGGCGAAGCAGGTAACGTTCAGGATCAGGTTTTGGCCATGGAAGATAAAAAGATGGGGAGTGTCTCGGATTGAAAATGTGACGTCGTCTAACAAGTGCGAAGGTAATGAAAAGTCTCATAAGTTTGAATTTTCGTTGGAACAAAATCACTCCCTATAGGAGAGGGGCCAGTAATTGAGTTTTTGCAGAGCCAACCGTGCGCAGCTGGTGAAACGTTTGGCTTGTTTTTCAGATATTTTTTTTCTTATGCAAATTTTGTTCAGACTTGTTTCACTTTCTGCCAAAGAGGACAGTGTATTCTGTTTTTAGATTTTGTGACTTTTGCAATGTCTTGCCCTGTAATTGACCAATATATTAGAAGGTCCAGCTTTCTCATTGGCTGGAAAGACTTCTAAGGAAGTATAAGATCTTCGAACCCTCCATCAGCTATAGACACGGGAGACGGTCCGAGACGGAGATCTGTGCAACTTTAGTAGGAGCTCTCTCAAACAGTGCAACAGAAGAATGCCAAGATGACGGACAGCGGACCACGTGGGCCCGTGACCATTACATCATCATTACGTCATAACATTAACATAATATGTGTGACGCTCGCCTTTTCAGTGACCATCCTAATGTACAGCTATAGGAGTGATCCAGTTGTAGATGGCGCGACCTATGTTGTACTGCAGTTTCTGCAGTCGAAAAAGTACATCTTCGCCAAGGAGACCACCAGACTTAGGGCGAAAGCGCAGGTGAGGCACAACAGATGAAGATAAAGTGATGCTTGTCACCAGATGCAGCGGTTACTGACATGTCTAATATAAAAATTATTTTCAATGAGGTTATTAAAATCTTTCAAGTTACTTTATAGAGCCCCTCATACATGTGTTATTTTGTCGGACAGGATTCAAGCTTTACGACTCCAAATCATGCAGAAGGCATCACGACAACTGACGATCCACGCGTGTTCCTGATGAAAAGTTCGGCAGATCTCTGGTTCCAATCGTGTTACAAAGAAAGCGAGGGCCTCGTCATCACCTTGAATGAGGACGAGAAGAAAATCGCTAAGCTCGAGCCCGAAGGTATGACTTTTGAAGGTCTCGTTTCTCACTGTTTAAGATGCATGGCCTTGTGCTTACCTTTGCAACCCCCCTAATCATTTGCAGTTTTCATAGGTTTACCGTATACGCACAATTACACTCAACTTGACACACTCGGTTGAAATCCAGTAAATCAATACTATTTTTTAATTGTCAATATCGCTGTTTAGGAAAATGTATTGTTTTCCCGGTATCTAGAGCATGCAAAGATCACATCTTTAGTGAAACTTGACAGAAAATACTGTATTTTACTCGCACAGAAAATACTGTATTTTAGTAATTAGCTATTAATAATAGAATTTAGAATGATATTTTTTTATTTTGCAATACATTCTGAATGTTGATTATCATTATGTATGTAGGCTGTCAGAACGAAATATGGCCAACGTGGCACAGAATTAATGAAATAAATTTAGTTGTTTTCAGAAATTATTTGATACAAAGATGTATATATATATAGTTCAAAAATTGATATAAGGTTGAAAACCGAAAAAAACGTAATAGAAGAAAATCATTTCATGAAAGATAAGGTAGTTTTGACTATAAACTTGGAATGTTTTACAGGAAATGGATCACAGGATGCAACGCGGTTTGTGCTAGCATACGCATTGACAGAGTCAGACGAGTGCGGTGATAACCATCCTACTACTTCCACAACTCCTACTACAACTCCTACTACAACTCCCCCTACAGATACTCGTACAACTACTCTTACAACTACTCATACAACTACTGATACTACTACAACTACTCTTACATGTATAAATACTACTACAAATACTGTCAAACTGGATGCTTTGTTTATCTCGCGCAAGGCACCATACGAAGACTTTGACAAACGAATGTAAATACCAGCGACATGAGTGAATCATGTCGCTCACTTCGGATGAGGCATATTTTATTGAGAATGCGTCCTCATCAAAAGATATGTTTAGAAAAAACCCTAACATGCTTCTTGTTTAATGATTGAAGTGTTAGCAGCAAAATAAGCTACTAGTCTGTTATGACCCATATATAGCATAGCACGGAAGTATTACGGCAAGGCATATTACAGTAATAGTCGAAAATTGTAACTCTTTAACGACTATAAAAGAATGCTAATGAAAGTTTTATTTGAAGAAGTCCTAGAAGTCAAGAAGCAGAAAATGTAGAGTAGTCGTTATCAAATAGACGTTGCATGTATTGATAGCAGAATACTTTGACACATGATAACTTTAAGGTCTTTTGTATGATATACAACAGTTTTTCATCTGTCAAGCGACTGATGAATGGTTAGCGGTAATATATTCTGTATTGACAGATTTTACCCAGCTTGTATGATAAGAATAATACTTCTGTCAACGAAACAAGAGTTCAGAGTCCGAACTCTTGTTTTGTTGACAGAAGTATTATTCTTAACTTCAGAGATCTCCAAGCAATACTTTGAGCCTTTGTAGATGCAATGTTATATCTTGTCTCATTGATGATGTAGACTACAACAGAAGAGACCTATACCACTTTTAGAGCTTTCTATCGTCTATCAGAGGTAATCTGTATGTTTTAACAGGGGGTTATCTCATGCTGTGTTATATCAGTAAAGCTTGAAATAAATGGAAAGATGTGGAAAAAAACATTTGAACTGTTGACGTGTCTTCATTTAATATAAATTTGTAGCACGTGGCTTCATTTGATATAGATTTATAACACGTGGCTCGTACAACATCGGTGCCCGTCGTTTGCTGGTGTACGTGTACACGAATACGATGATTGAAGGGAAGAAAATTGAACACAGCATTCAAGTTGTTTTATGAATAACAGTTCGGTCATCTTGGCGTCAATTTTGTAGCACTTATTGAAAAGAAAAATGGATTAGTGAGTTAGTACCCCGTTAAAGTGACCCTGTACTTTACAAGTATAATTTGGTTAAAGGATGTCCAAACGAAAGCTAATAAAGTAATAATGCAGGGAGGGGAGGGTTAACTTTTCTGACAGAGGGTTTTTAAAGAGTGAAGGCTCTCTCCAGCTTTTCAAACAAGTAAAACGTCTAATTATAGAAACAGGTGGGAATGGCGTGAGTCCGATAACAACAGTTGTCTTGTCGTGTCCTGACTCTTTGTTCATGTTTTCGAACGGCGTTAAGACCCCCATTCCACTTGGACAGCGCTCTCGCCGCGCTCTCACGGAGACCTAAAATCGGCCAGAGCGCCGTGAGAGCGTCGAACTCCTGGAAAACGTGCTCAAGTGGAATCTCTACCGCGACCCTTGCGCGCTCTCAGCGCGACCAAAATGTCAAATGTCAGCAACTTTTTAAAGATTTCACAGATCACTCAACGAAATCCAGAGATAAAGAACGAATTTTTGTTACGTTTTGTGTGCTTTGTTGTCTTCTCAATCATACCTTTACCTCTTGTATCATATTTGAATGATAAAATCAAGGGGAAAACAGATTCAATTTTAGTGTGTGTCTTAAGTAATATATGTATGTTCAACTTGTTTTTTTTTTCTGTGCTGTCTGTCATGTAAACTGTTTGCAATAAATATATTTCATCATTCTACGTTAAAATAGAAACGTAAATCACAGAATTTTGAAACACATTTTGAACCACTGACAATAAAACTTGGAGGGAATTTACTTTGAATGGAAGCAAGTACTTGTAGGTATTGATCAATTTGTATTACCCATGAGCAAAACTATGATTTGACCACAAAATTCCCAGAAATTCAAGATACACCACTTCAAGAATGAAATTTGTTTGAACTACAGTTAAGACCATTCAATCCTCATAGAGCGCTCGCTGCGATCCTTGAGCGTTCGCTGCGGCCCTTTGATCCCATCTTGGGCGCTCTCACGGCGCTCACCGCGCTCCCACGGCGCTCTCACGGCGCTCGCCGCGCTCGCTCCGCGCTCTCTCGGCGCTCGTTTTTTGATCGCCATCCTCGGCGCTCTCACGACGAAGGTTTTGAGCATGTTCAAAACCATCGCCGAGGTGACGGCGCGCATGGCGCTCTCGCCGCGCTGTTGGCGCTCTCGCCGCGCTGTCGGCGCTCTCAATGGCGCTCTCGCCGCGCTGTCGGCGCTCTCACGGCGATCTGGCCAAAATGAGGTCGCCGTGAGAGCGCGATGAGAGCGCCGTCCAAGTGGAATGGGGGTATAAGGAATGCCATTCTCATCAGTAATTCTATCAGCGCGCCAATAACCTAAGCACAAGTCAGGTAGACCTGTCAAAACAGTTTGTGTATCTTTTGTGTATCATCTGTTTGTGTATCTTTATGATGCGTCTTTGTAAATAAATGAAAACTGTTGTTATATCTTTAATTCAGTCCCAAAATACGAGAGCTTTGCACAGAAGTTCTCGGTCTAAGCCGGAAAAGAAGGACAAAGCTCTCATCTCCGCCAAGAATGTCATGTTTTCAGTATCGTGTTTTTAGTTGTCGGAGGTTCAACAACATAACTCAAGTAGCTAATGGTGGATGGCGGCGACATTTGGCATGTGTACAGGTGTCGACAAAACAAAGAGCAAGTCGATATGGACCTTAAGCCTTTCTGTGGTACAACCAGGGTTGTTTCGGGGTCATGACAGGACGTCGGTGTGTGGAAGTCCATTTTTACCGTATGGAAATTGTCTGAACAAGACTTTTTGGACACTTGCCATATCTGGCTACTGTGTGGGGTGGTTGGTGCAATCTAAAATGTTCACGTATGAGATTATGGCACCCTGAACTTGCTTATTTTTACATTACTGTCATGATAGATTTCTGTTGCTGGTCTGTGCCCTCAAATGCGTCACGTACTGTACTTCCGTCTGCGTGTTGCTATCTAGCAGGTCGCTAGGTGACGCTTTTGCATGCAGTTCAAGACGGGGAAGTTCAGGGGGTACCTTGACCTTTTCGTCGTCGATCGGAACGAGGAACAAGGGCTGCTGATGATTAGGAGAACAATACATTTCTCTAACTGTAAGATAACCCTCAGAAAAGTAGCTTTAATTTCTATTCAATACTTAGAACTCGGTCTCCAGATGTCGGCAGTAGTAGTGGGCAACCTCGAGCCAACCGTACACACTCACGCCCTATCTTCATAAAAGACGCTATATCCGCATAGTCCCTGTTTTATAGAACTTTGTTCAAGTCCACATCCAGACTAGTTTCGCCTTGGTGTGGCTTTCTCGATGGTATAAGGCTATCGGTCTCCAGATGTCCTTCACCCAGATCGTTAGGACCCAAAACGTCACCCTTGAACCTTTGACGTCTCACTCAAGTTTACATTAAACAGATCCTTCAAAAATATGCACTGCTCCGAGTTCACAGTAAGGTCCTCCCAAAAATCCACTCGCTGCACGAGAGGAGCATTGTGTGTCACTGATACGATACAGAGCGGCCAAGGGCAAATTAGATTAGAGGTCACAAAGTCGTGCAAGGTTGGTGCCATCAGTCTGATAACGTCAGTTGTTACATTTTTCGATAACGTCGGGGTCACATTTGTCGTAGGCTGTCTTTCGGTTTACGTTAAGGTCGAAGAATTTGCAAGCCTGCTATGATAGAATTAGCTACAGTCAAGGATCTATCAAAGGTAGTCTTTTCCTTAACAAGACATCTGAATTCAGTAAGACAATTGCAAGTGCACGACTATCCCAGGATAGTTTGTGATCGGTTTGCGATCGTGAGACGAACGTGACCGGATCCTGTAAAGTTGTATAGTTCACGGAGATATTGAAGATCTGTCCACGGCTTAAGGACGTCAGAGCTGTTACGAGAGGTTCGACAGATTTATTGAAATTCTACCCTTTTGCTTTCTCAATCACGTTGACTGACTGGCTGGTACGCAGCGTATTTGAATCAGCCTGTAACGAGTACATACCACGTGACTGACAACATCTTGTTCTGCAGACACAGCCCACTAGCAACCAAGATGGCTAACTCATGCAGCAGCTGTTCTTTTCTCACGCTCGTGGTCATCTCAGTTTTACACTTGTGTTTGTGTATGCAGCGTGCAGGTAAGTACTTCAGCTTGTTATTTGAAATAGGTTCGAGGTTAACCTATTTTTTTAATGTCAATGCTGCCTCATTTCGATTCAGGCCTTGGTTGAATCCTGAGTGATGATTTTGACACTATTCCAAATGATAGCGAAGGAGGGAGCTCACCTCCGTACTAGACTGTCTGTACCATATATATCAATTCCATGTACTTCTTAAATCGCCTGTGCCAATGACCTCTTTTGGCCCTTTGGCGCAAGGTCAACCTTGACTGCTTTGGGGGACACAGAAATGTCATCCCAGCGCCTTGGAGGGAACGTTGATTGTGTCGCACATGCCGGGGATACACCGTCGGAGTTGCGTGGGCGGGCAGAGTTGCCTTCTCTCCCGTCCAGCTTACAAACCTGTCCCCCGAGGTACAATCATATATATATGGCCTCCGTCGGGCAGTATTGACCATGGTAAAATCCTAATTCACAACAGCCCTACAGTATCGGCTATGGCTAAACAGTCCTATACGAGACTTACAGTATCTGCCATTCTTACAGGAACTGCCCGAGTTACAATGAGTCGACTGTGTTAACCACAGATACTGGATAGCTGACAGATATCAGATCAACAGAATGTCCTAGAGATTCTCTGTGTGTCTCTCCCCCCCCCCCCATGGTTTAGATTGTAGACAGATCCCTGTATATCAATGTGTTGCTGCCAGCACTCTATAGGACAAGGATGCCGTCACGTCCAACTTTTAGTTTAGGACGTGCTTGTCAAACAAGTTCAGGTTTGGACACATTCAGCAAAATAAATCTTGCCGATCAAGGACACCGTGGTAGGTACGGTCAACGTCTTCAGCAAAAGTCGCCTGCACTTTAAAAGCTTTTAAACAGTTACTTTATTTTTGTAAGGATGAAGACAGAAACCGCCACGAAATAGCTTCAACGAAACTGTCACCATGCATATATGTCGTCGTAGGGTGAACGCCGAATTCTTCAAGCCAGGCTGGCTCTTATCTAACTTAAAGGTTCCCTATCGTACCACCATTAAGAACAATGACAGGCGAGAGCAGCTTATGGAGGAGACATTCTAGTTAACGTACAGTTACTTTTGGTGCTTTCATGTTTTAATTAACGCAAGTTTCCATGTTTTAGAAAATAAAATGATGAAAGTTCGTAGGAAATCTCTAATGATTATTAAATCGGTTTGCGTGACTGTGCTGCACGCTTCCCAGGAAGTTAACCCCTACATGCAAAGGTCAGATGTGTAACATGCCATCACACCACGACAGCTTTTTACCAGATGTTCGTTTTAATGATTTCGTTACTTCTTTACATCTAGATCTACAACTCGTTTTCCCTAGAACTATCGTAGAGTGTAACTCGTTGCCACCATGTATAGTAGGGCCATCCTCACTAGATAGCTTAAACAATGCTTACAGCTAAATGTGCAAAGGTTAGGTGTGACAGGTAGTCCAGTGTAATGTTACAATCTGCTGCTGCGCCGCGCGCCTGCAAAGCTGGTGCGTCCTTTAGCTATATAGATATAGATACAGATAGATTGACTATTTGTATAACGATGAAACTATATCAAAGTAAGACTTTTAGAAATTAACTCTATACAGGTTTTATGAGAATCAACAGACGTTAAACATCCCTTTTTTAGAGAAGATGTGTCCGGCAAAGATTGAATAAAAATTGTTATTATTTATTCCTGGATGCCTAATCTTCATAAACTTCACAATCTTCGTATTGAAGGTACTGAAAGTAGTAGTATTTGTTTTCCAAAGGGTCTGTTGTTGTGTCCACTACATCCGGGGATGTGAGAGGGTATGAGTTCCCGACCACCCCCCTCTTGTCTGCTCCCGTCTTCGACCGTCTGTACGTCTTCAAGGGAATTCCTTACGCCGCTCCGCCTGTGGGGGACCTCAGGTTAGTAACTGTGAAGTCTTGAACTATCTCCTTCATTGGATAACAAATTACTTTATACACAACTAGATACTCGGTGAGAATCATACACACAAAGATACGTCAATGTGCATGTAAAGGACCAGGAACGAACTGGACTACGATTTGGATTATCATTGTTATCATTACCATTATCAGGCTGTATATCATTGTTACCATTATCATTATCGTTTTTTATCATTATCATTATCTAATTGTATGCTAATTTTCTTTTTGTATGTCACTGTATGTATATTACTTGTTAGATTCTTTTTCACTTTATCTGTAACGTAGGGCCCCGCTACAAACCACTGTCAATCACTCATGAGCTTGGCAACCCTGGTTTAAGATGACAGAAAATGTATAAATAAATGTGTATCTATATTGGCTACACACTTCATATTCCATTCGAAAATTGCACTTAAAGCACACCGTTGATCATTTTCACCCAGGTTCCGCCCCCCACAAGACCCTGTGGCCTGGTCTGGTATCCGCGATGCCACAACCTTCGGGGACGCGTGCCCTCAGGTTAACAATTATAAGTTCATTGCAAATTCCTGCCTGATGGCTAATTGCAAATAACATAGATAAAAGAACGGCGTACACAATAGGTATGAAAGCGGCTAAACTAGATTATAAAAACGTCATTGTCTATAACTATTGAAGGGTTTGACTTCTCTTTTGTAAGGAATGGAAGTGTATTTTTTTTAAAAGAAGAATAGTCGTTTCTTTGTCTGTAAGCATAGAGAAATTTTGATAAATTTTAGTGGTCTGAATAGACAACTCATTTCGGCCATTATCATGAAATGAACAGTTTAACGACTGGGCGAGGTTCCAAAACAGCACCGACGTACCGGCCGGCTTTCTCAGCCTCTTCGCTGTCGGCAACATGAGCGAGGACTGTCTGAGCCTGAACGTCTACACAAGTGACGTCTCACCAACCGCCAACTTACCGGTAAGCGAGTCTTCCAAACCTTTAGTAAGTAGTAAAGCAGTCATCCTCAATTGAGGTGAAGAATAATGCTTTTTCAAGTAGCTAGTGGTAGTGTAATGCGGCTTCGCCACGGTTCGCGTTTTTGGCCAAGCACACCGGGTCACCCCTACTCTTCTCGATAAGTGTGTTGGGTTCTTTGACTACCAATAACACACAAGCTGGCAGGGTGGACAAAGATGGCAAATTTGTCTTGAGGTTGGGATCGTTGACTTAAGATATAAAGATTCTGGGTTCGAATCCATAGCAGCTCCAATGTCGTGGGGAAGGCACGTATGATTTAACTTTATTTAGAATCCACAATTAGCCACAATCAATTAACTATGACGTATTCCCTCACACGAACAGAGGAAAATGAGAACCTAGCCGCCGTTAAGGACGTCCTTTTGGATGGGACCGTCGTCCGACGTAGAGCCTAAGGTCTCATATGTTTGAGGAGATACATAGCTAAAACATGTTATCCTGTGACCAAGCAGGTTTTCATGATCCTTATTACTTCAATCTATTTGTTTTATATGGGTCTGTGAATGTTTGTATTTTTGTACCTAGAAAAGAAAAAAATGAATACCCTCTGTGAAACAACGTTATAAAATCGAACAAATTGAGCTTCTTCTCATTAGTTATTAGTTACGATTTGATTCTTTAATGAGTCGCATACAATATCAGGGCCACCAAACTACTTTACAGTATATAGTTTAACTGCCTTTTTCTTCCCATTATGTAGGTGATGGTGTGGATACATGGCGGTGCCTTTACCTTGGGTTCTGCCAGTACCTATGGAGGGGAGGTGCTGACTGCGTATCACAGGGTCGTCCTAGTCACCATCAACTACCGCCTGGGCCCGCTCGGCTTTCTGCAAACTCTGGAAGCCGAGGCGCCGGGAAACTTTGGTCTGCTTGACCAGGTGAGGGGGTGCTTTTTATTCAGACTTTTGGTTGGACTGTATCTGCTTATTTGAATCGCGTGTATTCATTTGGACCCCATTTAAAGATATTCAATACGCCAGTTCCTTGTATATAACAGCCATGTACTTGTACACCATGCCCATGTGGCCGTGTGATCAGTAGATAACCAGACGTTCTGGGTTCAAATCCCTAAAAGGTCCCAATGCTGTGCCATATGAAAAGTCACTTTGCAAAAATTTCCTCACTTAAATTGGCTTCGGGGGTCCTCTCGAATAGGGGACGTTAGCGGTGGTTCTGTTCATGAGAAAGGCCCCAAATTGAGCACATTAAAGAACCCACCCATTTCGACAATCCAGTGTGGGTGCTTCGAAACATTACTGTTAGGTTCCTGGGTTGACACCTTAAAAAGGTGATAGTCACTCAGTACAGTCATGTAGTTGGTCTTCACATGAGGACCCTCCGCAGCAAATGACTTGTGTGTCTACTCATCTGTCGAACCGACAAGAGAATCCATCTTCACCTGTTATGTCACTCCTTACTGTTGATAAAGGAGTAAAAATAAAATGAACCTTCGATGACTCTAAATACTACAGATCAAGGCACTGCAGTGGGTACAGAACAACATCCGGGACTTCGGAGGAGACCCTGACCGTGTGACCATATTTGGCGAGTCCGCCGGAGGGTTCAGCGTGTCGTCCCTCGTCATGTCTCCCCTAGCAACGGGACTGTTCCACCGGGCCATCTCGGAGAGCGGCGCGGGGCTGTGGCCAGTTCTCGAGAAGGGCGACCTGTCAGTGACGAAGACGATTGCCGGTAAACTCGGCTGTGACGTCGATCACTATGACAACATGGTGCGCTGTCTACGGGGGTATGCATCTTCGTTTTTTTTCCATTTGCTCAATGTGTACTATCTTTATGAACCAATTGCAAGAGGAATTAAACATAGAACACATGACTCGTTGTGCAGTATATCATAAGTTGTATAAAGCTTATAGCGCCCCCCGTCTCTTTAAAGTGATTGTTGTAAGGCCCTGATTGCATGTTCTATCTTGCTCATTCCTTGACAAAAACTGGAGTTGGACAACATTAGATTTTTTATGTTAAAGATTACAGTTAAACTTTAGAATGGCTTCTACAAACGCAGATAGACTGTCAAGCGCACTCAGTCTGCTCAAAATCATTTCCACCTGGAAAGTGGGGAAGTTTATTTATCTAACATCAAGCGATCCGTATGTCCTACAGAAAATCTGCAGACGAAATTCAGAGGGCGCGAGAAATGACCGAACTGACGTACTTTGTGATTGACGGCCGTTTTCTTCCCGAGCATCCTTGGGTAAGCGTCTTCGTGGATAGGTTTTTATAAATGGCCAGACGTTTCAGACAGCATCTGCTGTCGTACGTCGGCAACTGGTTCCGTCACTGATTAAGTCACTGACGAAAAATGGTGACCGTTTGCAAACCTTGTCCAGTTGCCTGTCAGTGAGTAACTTTTGCATTTTGTACTTTATTACCAACATGCCAAACCTCCATAGTATTACATCTGTGAATAATTTCATCTGGCTGGTGAATGACTGAATAGCAAAGTTCTTTATTTACATACAACCATATATTTACACGAGCCAACGTTTCGATGGCCGTCTGTCTTCTTCATCAGGGCAATACTGACTGATTTCACTGTGCAGTGAAGCTGGGTTTTACTGGTGTACTTCAGTACGCAATGAAATCAGTCAGTGTTTCCCTGACGAAGATGACAGTACAGACGGTCATCGAAACATTGGCTCGTGTAAATATGTGGTTGTGAATAAAGAACTTTGCTATTCAAAGTATTACGTTCTTGTAGCATCTTCTCCAGAAGAACCAGCTGAATCAGGTCGACTACCTGCTGGGCACGAACACTGACGAGTTTGGGTGGTTGCTGTCCATCACGCTGGCGTATGTGGATGGCGATGGGATGAACATGACTGAATTCAGAGCCATCGTGCCCGTAGACCTATCCGTGATGACTGGCAGCATATATCCCGTAAGTGATCATTCTTTGAGAAAGGAATGCCTTGACTTGACTTACTTGACATATGTAGATACCATTCATCCTCTGTTACCCGAAATGTAGTGGATGCTACTTGAAAAGTCTGACCGTTTCCAAAATCATATCCAGTTGCTTGAGTAACTTTAGGTCTAGTAGCCAAGCACTCATATTGTCATATTTACTGACTATGATGAAAACATTTTCTAGAAAGGAGACACCAGCACACTTGTTCCAGCAGTGTTGCAGGAATATCGCGATCCAGTCCGCCCAGAAGATCCAATCGCAATACGAGACCAGTATCTGCAGTTCCTGACGGACATGTGGTTCGCCTCCTCTACCGTTATGGTGGCACAGGCTCAGTCAGGTAGTCATATACAGGTTTGCGTAGCAAAACCTTTGTTGGATCCGTTGGCATGTGAAGTGGCCGCCATCTTGAATTGTGACGTCACAGGGTCGCCATATCATTTTATTGGGAGGGGTGTTTTTGGGGGTTGCTAGCGTTCTCTATATTTCTAGCAAATCGGCACACACCTATGATCTATCACACATTCAACTCAAATAAAAAGAAAAATCAACACCAATTCATATCTATAAAAAGACCCTGTAAGCGCTAAACTAACATAGCAAACTTGAAGTATATGTAGCACAAATACTTAACTCCAGTTACTTTTTATTCTACACTTGGGAAAGAGCAAATTTTTTCAGAAGTTGTCTTCTTATTTGCCAGTTCAGACAAATTGAGTAGGTGGCATTACGTGTAATTTTTACAGCTTACTGATTGAAGAATGTTTAAATTGATTTTCACTTTCGAGCACCATTTTGAAACGTGCTCCCGCGAGAGCACGCGTGAGCTGGCACCAAAACGAGGGCGGGGAGGGATCCAATTTCACTTATCAGACGGTCCCAAACCATGGCAGGTCGTACTAGTAGCCTTCTTAGCAGCCTCTACGATGCGGGCCTTTTCTGATGACACATCAGTTCTATTGCATTCGATTGCACGACCACAAGAAACCGAATACAATAGAAAGGCACATTACTGTAAATGCAGAAATGTTCGCGGTGGCTTTATGTTCACGATTTTTGCGGTGAACTTTCAGCGCAAACTTAAAACCACCGTGAAAAATTTTACCCACCTATGACTGTAGCGCTTCTATTGTTTCAAACGTGAAATTAAGACCAACGCGAATTTTAAAAAACTCGAACTTAAATGCATTTACAGTATAATCCCGCAAAAAGCCCGAGTCGTAGATAGAGCCTATAAAGAAGGCAGGGCAACCTACACAGAAGCTTGCAAGCACATGTATGTTTTGTCTTCTATTTTCACAGAACAACCGGTCAAAGTTTACCAGTACGAGTTCCAGCACCGCACGTCCATCTTGTCCTTCAAACCGGACTACGTCAAGGCGGATCACGGCGATGAAATCCTGTACGTTTTCGGGGGCACGCTGCTGCGAAACGTCACGAGCGGGTCTTGGCTGTTCCCTTTGACAGAGGAGGAGAGAGAATTGAGTCGGGACATCATGGCGTACTGGGTCAACTTTGCCACCAACGGGTGGGTACATTTCCTTTCATTCAGTTCAATTCATGATCAATAATATAGTTCAGTTCATCTCCTCATTTCTAAAGGCATAGCTGATCGATATCTTGCCATCTCCAGCCATGCTACCGTTACATTTCTTAACCGGTACGCATCATGGCCAACCCGGTACTTCACAGCTGTCTTTTAGAAATAATCCTTTACCTGTGTTTAAACATTTTTTTGTAATATTCATAATCATCTTTTATGATCATATCAATCGTTTTTCCGAGTAGGACTTTTCAATTATGCTTAATTTCAAAGTTCATTTTAGTTGGAACTTGTCTACGTCTAATCATAATTTATAGGTCAATCAGAGATTGCGGTAAGAAATGTAACTCTCGTGGGGTCTACTAAGAGTTATCAAACATCGCAGTTGTTTACCTACAATTGTCGGCGAGAAAATGACAAAGGAAAGAATAGCATGGACCTACTTTAGTTTTTTTAGGTATTATATTTAAGTATGTGCAATTGAATCCTGGATTGCTCTCTATGTTTTTTTTCTTCTGTTTCTTATGTCTGTAGTGACCCCAATGACTCTTCGGGGTCACCACGCATGCGTACTTTGGTAGATTGGCCTCGCTACACGCCTTCGTCCCAAGCCTACTTGAAACTCGACGTGACGTCATCTGCTGACGTAGCACTCAGGAAGACCCGGATGAAGTTCTGGAACGAGGAAGTGCCGAGGATGATGGGAATGACGTCAGAGCCAACTGGCAGCGGAGCAAAACTTAACACAGGCAGTATTCTAGTGGTATTGTTGTCTCTAGCTTTTGCTCTATTAGCGTCCATGTGAAAGGCTACAAGTTATGCAACATAACATGGCGCCTATCCTGTAACTGTAGCTATTTGTTTATCTCCAAGCAGATCTATCGGCAGATGGAAGTATAACCAGTCATTGTTGCTTTAAGGAAGGAAGCAAAAACGTAGTAAAACGTTGACAGATAGATATCTACTGGTTGCATGACATTGTAAAGAACCTTGTTCTAGAAGAGTTTACTGATTCATATTTAACATATGAAGCTTTGTCTTACAAAATGTGAATACAAAAAGAAATACGCAATCTATCGAACAAAATATCATATCCGTTTACAATACAATCTATATGAAAAAAGATGGCCTCTTACGCATCTTATTGTGTCGGTTTTTAGTTTATTAAATCAGTGTCAGAATCCAGTCGCTTATAGCATTTTTATTGGGGAACATCATCTAACGTTGGATTGACCACCTGTGTTATTGTACGCCTGGCATCTTCCATAGGTGTCGACTCCCTGCAACTGTACATCAGGTAACAAGCCTTCTACTGTCGAATCCTGGAATGACAGATAATGTTTGTATAAATTTATGTAACATCCACAATGTAAAGTGATTGCCACATGGAACCAATATAAACGTTTAGTAATAGATAATTTTGTAGCATATCATACAGCACGGCACTAATAGTTATGGTTAGAATTATACTGTATCATATTTACTAGACTAATTACTTTATCCTCCCTCCCTGTATATCTTAGCTAGCTTCATGCTTCTTTGTACTGGTAAGGTATTTGAGGAGAAGAGTTTTTGTTAAATAACAAATGAACATGTCAATATCATGTCAATATATCATACTATCATAGATTGATTTTCGGAAGACGTTGTACAACACTGTCTAATGCAGACAAATCCTTATTTGACAAATGTCTGTATATCAATGATTAAACTAATCTGGTGTCACAGAAATGTAGTCTGACCTTTAATGCTTCTATCTCTGCAACGCTTAGCCACCCGTCCCTGTTCAGATCAAACTCTGTATAGACGCTGTCTGATATTATGCTCTCTCCATGATGAAGAACCAGTGACTGCACCATCTCCTTTGGTAACTCCCCTCCGTACTCTTCTAACAGCGTCCTCAGAACAAACCTGTGTTGCGAAGGGGGAGATTTCAAACGTAAGTGTTGTACATTCATGCCCTGTAGTACCGGGCTAAGTACAGGCATACAAATACAAAAGTCGTCATAGAGTACATATTAAAATCTACTGACACTGACAGGACTTCTAATACAAATCTCAAACATTGGTTCTTAATCTACTCTGATACAAAGGTTCGGCTTCTTCTCGTCTCTTTGTGATATCAAAAGTATAGGTTGAGGTTGATGAAGGTGTAAAGGAGAGGATCGTCCCCATCAAATTTTGCAACCTTACCTAATCTGTTTCCCTGGCCGGACTCTGAGCGTGCTGAGTTGAACAGGTGAGCGGTGTTGCCTGCCGCTACAGTCCGAGTGGTTGAAGACGGACATGGGCGTCCACCAAATATTGACCGCCATGTTTCTGCCGCGCGAACGGACCTGGTGGTACCACCCCTGCGGTACATACAGACAGTCGCCAGGGGGCACACGGGCAGACCACCACGGGATGTTACGGAGAGCAGGGTACCGGTACATGTCAACTCTAAGTCGGGAGAGAGACATAGGAAAAGAATGGAAAATTTGATAAAGGTATCTTCTGCAGTGCAAAGTAAACTCGTTTTATTGTGATATAGTTATAAACTACTTCAAGAATAACAATTATATTGACCATGATAAAGTGATAAATTGCAACTTTTGAGAACTACATGGCTAAGCTACCTTGCTGAGTTTTTGTTCCCAGGCATCCGTGACCCACTCATGACGTCACGTTTATGGAAACTCACGTGTCATTGGGTCATGATACTTGACGAATATCGATAAGGAGTTAAAATATGTTTACAATGACTTGATTTCATTTTACCGCAAAAGAGTATCAAGTATTGCTTTGGGTCAGTTTGCCTGTTTGTTTGTTTGTTTCCGCACTGTAGTTTTTGTATGGTCTGTTAGAGGGCGCTTGCCGTTAAGGGATGGAACCCAGACTATGTCTTGCTATCCTGTACGATCGAAAGTTAAAAGTTCGAAATAAACAAAAATATGTTTGTTACCGTTCAACGTCAACTGCAATCTCTTCTCCGTCGTCATGATGTAACTGCCATCTTTCAGTAACATCCTTCTCTATAATGGACCAGTCTTTACTTCCGCTGATCATACAGTTCAGGTTGTCCATATTGTCCATGTGTAAGGTGGAGGCTGTCCCCCCGTTGGACAACCACAGCTTCATGTCCTACAAACGTTGGGTGAAACCACCACAGGCCAAACTCCGGGGGAGGTGGACTTCTTTCATCATAGTCTGGGACAGCAAACATTGGAGAAAAGCATTACTTTATTACTAGTACTTACTTTTAATGCAAGTACAATAGTATGCAATGTCTGTTTCATTATCATATTTTGCACTCGTGAATAGTCAAAATTACTCTGAGAAAGGTGAAAAAGCTCACTGTACGTAACAAAACGTCTGTTAAATAAATCACAAGGTTGTGAACAAAGAATTTTTTTTATTCGATATTTTATATTGTTATTGTTGCCTTTGTGATAGCATATGTCAAGAATCAATCTTCGACAGTTGATCGACTATTTTTTTCAACTTTCTAGCAAAGCTAAGTGGGCTTATAAGGTTGGGACAAAGAGGCTTTCATACCTTTGGAATTGTGTCCACCATGTAGAGATCAGACTGTTTATAACGTCGCAAAAAGTCTACAAGTCTCATCTCTTCATAGTGGCTTCCACTTCTCTCGTTTTTTGCGAAATCAACTTCCATCTGTGGGTAATATTGTGGAGTATAAAAACATAGATAAGAATGGGTGGTGCGTCACTATCTCCAGCCTGTATATGTCTCGTCACGTTATAATCAACATCACGTCACGTGACAGTAGAACTCCGAGACGAGATCTGACTTTACCGGGTTGAAGAAGAGACATACAAATATCTACTGCATGCGCTACATAGGTAATGACTTACCTCTACCCCTCCGTGTTTTACAATAAGGTACCAGTCGTTCCATCTCATGTAGGCGGGGGAAAGTCTCGCCGCCCCCGAGAGAATCACTGGTCTTCCCGGGGCGACGTAACGGCGGTAGAAATCTTCTGGGGACGGAATGGCGTCAACTGATTCGACCTAGTTTGCAGAAAAATTCGTGAAACAAAGTAGACGTAAATGGTTCCTCGCAATGTATTGCGTAATTTTAACAAAGACATAATATCTAAAGCATTCAATGACAATGAGAATTTTTTATTTATTTTAGAAGTACCCACCTGTCCTGTCGGTGGTTGATGCCATCCCAGCGGCTGTAAATGTCCTGGCGGGTCCTTCAACCCGTAGGAAGCCAAAACAGGACCCAATAGCACGATATCGAAAACAGCAGCTACGAACAGCATACCTTTGCTGTGTACAATTACAGTCGGGAGGGCATGCATGTTCCCTCCGCTTACGTTTAAAACGAAAGCTTTTGACAAAGGAGCTAGCTGGCTTTGGCGGCTGGATTGTCCTAAATTGTGCTATATCCTGGCACAAGTGGTTGAATCTCAGTGCTGGATCGGTTTAAGAGAGAGCTGCAGAAAGGGCTGCTACTTCAGCGGTTGTCCGAACGAAGTACCTACAAAGTAACACGGGGTGCGTCAAACTGGGGAAAGAGTTCGAGGAAACGATTGCATCCGGCCGAGGCGGATCTGAAACCACTGACGTAAGGATACAAACTTCACGTGTAATAAAGCACATATTAACTCAATTGCGCAATCAGTTGTGTCCCTTGGATTTCAGAGTAACAGAGTAGCGTACATTTTGTAGGACAAGTCCGGAAGTGGATGACTAATCCAACCGGTTGCTGTATTTAGACATCGGACATGCCAAGCCAAGCTTGAAAGCTAGCATAGCAAATTTAACTTTCAGATTTGCCTAATTCTACATTCAGCGACGTACATATGGTCCAGTATTTATTTCTACTAACACACTACCATTGCTGAATCAACCAAAAGGCCTGAAATAATCTTGTCTCCATGTACAATTCAGTAACAGAAGCATCGGACTTTAAACCTATGTTCATGACCTTTGCTTTACGTCATGCTGTGACCCATGGCTTTTGAACTGATTGATATACAAAAGGTTGAGCGCTATTGAACAATGATTTATGATGCGATATGGTGTGGTGTGTTTTAAGATAGACCATTACATGAAATATATCAGTGAAAGAGACATAAACATGCAGCTCTACAATCTAATAGTATATAAGAAATTATTGCAAGCGAATTGCTTTGGAAAACACTAAAACAAACACACAAAATGTTTTAACGTTAGGCAAAAAAAATTCTTATGTCTGATACATAGTCGGTGGTTTTATAAAAAGTAATGCGTTTGTAAAAACCGTTCTGTATTGAAGTGACAAGTTTAGCGCCGCCGTGCGATGTGTTTATGAACTGCAGCTCAAAAGCCAGAGGCGAAGCGGAGACAAACGGCGAACAGGTGCAACGCCGGGCCTGGAACGAGGTCAACGACAGAGTGCCTGTCTTCACGGGCTTGAAGCCATAGAACCATACATTTGATCTCGCACTGTATTAAGTGGTGGGAAATAATAAACCAATAGGGTTGATATACCTTTTTAAACAGACCGCTACAGGATCATGTGTTAATTTGAATCACACAGGATTTTGTACAACTTGTTACAAATAAGGTCAAATAAAACTTTTGCACAATGTGTGTGCTATATTTCTGAATGTATTACCCAAGTTGAACAAATTGTGAACGATTCAGTGAGCGAAAAGGTGGAACACACATTGTACAAAGTGCAATCTTTCCTGGCGCATCATCAAAGAATATATTTGTATTCATCATGAACAAAATGCCAGGAACTAAGTTTGAGTTGAAGTTTCTAGGGCTACAAACTGAAACTACTTGTTGCATGCATTTTTCCGCTGCCCCGTTGCTACCCTTACCCGTCCACGAATCCTTATTATAGATACAGAAGGCCCTGAATATGGGACATCCTTGGTGAGAGCTATTCTATGGTCATGTCGACAAAAATAGACCGCAGGGCCCAGGGTGCGCCGTTCCGTCACACAGCAATGTCGTCTGACGTCGCCGCCATGTTTTAGAATCACGTCACGACATAACATCCGGGCATTGGTCAGAAAAAGTGACAGAACACTCAACAGCATCGTTTTATGATTTAGAGGCGAGAAGTACGGATTTTTGTGAGAGAGGTTTGAAAGTTGTGCGGGTGACCGTGTGAAAATATTGTGACAGCCCCCCTCCCCACCCCCGGTGTCAGCTGTTTGTTCAGGCGCGGGCGGGAAACCTGTCAGGGACTGTTGTTCGCGACTTGTCGTCAGATTTCCCCTCATTCCAACCAATTGTTTTCCCAAGGATGTTTAATCTGTTGAACAAAGGACTAGCAGCAGTTTACAGCGGCGGTCCTCCTACGAAGGTACGTATTAGGCCGGGTGAGCGATTTTTAATTGCTTTACCATTTATTGTGGGGTTCGAAGTCAGCCATGTTGTTTCAGACGACACTTTGAATCGGCTAGGGTTCAGATGAATTCCCGCGTGGTTTCTATGCGGTCATGATATATCGTGCAGATAAGTTTACAGAACGAGTATCTCTTGGATTAGGGAACCGACCAGGCGCAATGCCACTCAACGGTAAGGTTTTAAGATTGATTTTTCGTGTTCAGCTACTCCAAAAGGTAGCTTTTCGTATCTGTTAAATATTTGTCTTATGTGTGCCAATACCGGCTATACCCGGAGGGAAATTTAGAACGATATCCCTGTTCAAATTCCATGGCTATAACGTAATGGCGACCGCTTGAAAGTTAAGTCCCAAAATCAAACTTATCTAATGAATGTTACAATGCCAGGGGTACATAGATATTCTTTATAAACCTTGGTTGTTAGAAAGACATATGTTAGATATATGAGGGATTTCTTTTCTAGATTAGATAGCTAGCGGTGTATTTTATAAATAGATATCTCCTATCCCGTGTGGGCCGCCATGACACCAAAAATGGCAGGCACGCTGTCTGGAGGGCCATGGGTGGGGAAATCCGGGCAGATTTGCACCGAGAAAGCATTCCTGACTGCTTTAACTTTACTTAAACATCCAAATAATCCTTTCTAAGTACTACATGTAACGTTGCATAATCCCCTTACATCAAAGTAAGCGGTGCCATTGCCAAGTTCTAGATAAGAGAAGGAAAAAATGTGCCATTAATTTTATCTCGACTAAATTTTTCACACACAAACTTTGGTATCCTCTTGACGCAAAGCCACCCTTAAGTACACGTTTACGTACTCTTAAGAAGATAGATTTATGATGATCCAAGAGTATTAGAATGTCTTGCGTACAGCTAGCCTTAAGGATGACGAAGGCATTTCCTCCTTATCGGACGGCGGTTTCAGTGTTATCGGTCATCATCAGGGTGCCCCAGTTTACTCCAATGTTTTTCCCACATTGCTGAAAACACAATACACCCCAGGGAAAGTTTCGTTATTAGAATATTTTGTAAACAGCTAGCTTTGGTGAAAAGACTGTTCAGCATATGCGCCCCCCTCCCCCATAGAACATCAGTCAGACTACTGTGCCAAATATGGTTCGCACTACTGATGGCTCATGTTGCTCATAAGGCCAGAAAAATGAATGGAAACATTGTAACAGTTGACGTATATAGTTTCAGAAGTAATGCTTGTTTGTTTCATACATGTAGTTTCTTCTTCTGCTGTCGGTCTCGAAGTGTAATGCTTTTTCGGTAGTAGATAGAATACTAAAATTATGCATATGCGGCTTCGCTATGTCTACACAACGGTAGAGTAAAGTCTCCATTTAGTTAGACGTATGTTAAGACAGTCTTTATCAAAAGTGTGATTTGGATTATTATAAGGGGGCATATATAGTATTACACATCTGTTTGGGTGTTTTTTGGCTATTAGAAAAACTTGTTGAAAATATATTCTGTTTTCATCAATCAAAAATAATAACAGCTGATCACACAGTGTTTTGGGAATTGGTAATGTGGAGCGTCTAGATAACGGCGCACGTATTGCTGTCACTTTACGTCATTTGTAAGATAGCCCCAGGGTGCCTTAAGCATGATCTGGCGTAAAACATTGCGCTATCATTGCTAAACATGATAAGCACCGCGTAAACATCGCATTATCATTATACTAATCACGATAAGCATCGCGTATTATTTATACTGAACACAAGAGGTGCAGTAAACATGACGTCCACAATGTCTATGAGTCACATTCTATTTTTTAATTTCAAAACAGTGCAAAAATATATATAAAGGATGAATCTGTTATACCGCACCCTTTATCATACATATATAAATACGTGAGCTACTGTTTGATTTAGAGCGCAAGTTGGTATCGGTACCGAACCGTTGTGTGAGAATCATGCCGAATACTGGTGTACTGCGAACCACAGCCGCACCGTATACTAGAAGGGGCGAAAAGGTACAGACTTTGATTACTTCATAATTGGTGATAACTTTATTGATCCACAATTGCATATGCTTTAACGTATATAATCGCAAGTTGTATAAGGAAAGGAAACTAATCTACTCTACAAGATACTAGAATTACATTTAGTCATAGCCATTTCAGCCTAGAATGCGTTTTTAGATAAATTTCAATATCCACAAGAAACGGGCCTTCTTAAACTGTTAAAAATATTACATCTTCATTTCTGAATATTTGGCACCATAATCGTTATTTCAGTTCTGTAAAACGGGTTTTTCAGCATGTTATTCATACTAACACTTCATAGTTCATTCAATAATTGATATAAGAAGACAGCTGTGCCTTTAGCTTTATGTTAAAGATGCAGGCAAAATCACTGAACAGAACATTTCGTTCCTGCACAATGTTGCCCCATTACAAGACACGGTTTACTTTCAAGGCAGAAACGTTCACCCATTTTCATATGATGATACTATCATTATAAACCATTCATCTAAAAGCTAACGTAAGTTTGTAAGGGGGTGGGGGGCAGATTAAAATGGCGGACATAAAACCTGCTGACTCACAGACACGCCGTTGAATTTTCCATGACAAAACTCCCATATTCTATGTTGATTCATACAGAATGACACACATTAGCCTATTTGCTAAAATGGTAAAATTGTAGCCATTCTTTAGCTTTGACTAGCTTAGTACACACTTTGGATTTTTAGCCTTTTACATCATAATATCTTTAGCTCCCACCCCCACCATTTACTCCCTTCGTATACGGAAACGGTTCTGACAAGAAATGAAATCCAATATTAACTTCTCTACCACGTCTTCTGTGCAGGAGAGATTTCAGATCAAGCAATTTTGTCTCCGAATTAATTTTGTAATCAATCGTCAGCTATAACATTCCGCAAACCGACGTCATGGTTCTTACAGCTGTTGTTGTTTATTTACACCATCCTATGGTTAAGTTCAGTATAAGTGCTTGTAGATGGAAATACTTACAAATTGATCACATTGATTATGGCATAGCGGTAGTATTAAAGGAAAAAAAGTTGATGCGAAGTCGTCAATTTGATTGCTTTGTTTCTATATGTATAGAACAAGTTTTCTTAATCATTTTCACCTCGTCCAATTTTGTGATTTGAATTGATTTCTTTGTTTCAGCCTTGTTCTGTGGGGCTAGCTAATCAAGTATAGGGCACTTGACAGTTTTTGAGTGAACATCAGAAGGAAGATGACCCTAAATTATCGATGTTGAAATCAGAGTGGGGGGACGACATGCATGTAACGGTAATTAAATTGAAGCGCGGTCATTTTGTTTAATTGAAACGTTGCTTTAGCTTTTCGTATTCAACAAAGTCAAAGAATCACGAGACATGGGCCCAAGTGTGAAATATTCTAGCGACTGACTTTAACTTTGTATACATAAATAAAGCTAATCCCGAAATTAGTCCTGACATTGACCTTAGATAGTACCTCATGGTAGCCCAGGATTAGGGACAAACAATGTCATAAATAACAAGTGTTAACGGTATTTTTACAAACTAGTACTTGGGATAATCAAAATTTGTGCTCAAGATATATTTCATTTCATTCATTCTAGATTTACAATGAGATCAGAAGACTCGTAGAATTAATGTCTAGCTACGGATTCATTTTGTTCTTGAAACTTGTCTAGTCAGGTTTGTTTTTAAAGCCGATTTTAGGAACTTCATACTCCACTTTCAAACTAAAACAATGCGTGAATACTCTCGTCGTTGCCGTACAGATTTGTCTCGCGAGAGGTTATCGACGCGAGATTTCGTACGAGATCTAAAAATTGGCTTTTTACAGAAATTTGTCTTTGAACTATTATGTGAGAAAACTGATCATGAATGGTAACGTTAAACATGAACATGAACCTCACTGTCCATGACCTAAGAGCTGACTCGGGGACATGTCGGGTGAAGACCTTGCCATTAGAGACATTAAAACCATAAATAGAAGCCGGTGCCACAGGCGGGAATGCATGATTGATAGACAACAGTTGCCATCTGTTCTGACTGAGCCGCTTTTGCATAATGGACAGACGCTGGGGTAACGCTGAATGGTGTTAGCGAGCTGATCAGGAATTCCTCGAGTGCAGACCCGAGAAGTTAAAATTGGTGGTTTTGTTTTGAATTTTTAAAGAAATAGCACAGGTAAATTGAATTTTTTGTATAACTTAGAATGTGGTTTGTTAAATGAGTATGCATTCATTGATCATAACGAATGAATGGTAATATTATTCATGTATGTAAGGCGGGTCCATGTGTATGGCGTATCAGGAAGGAATCGCTATGTTTTTACAAGAATTGTTCCCTATAGAAATTAACGGAAGTCAAACTAGCTTGCAAATTGCCTGCGCCTTACATTCATATCACAAGCCGGAGTCTGAAAACTGCACGGTGTATTGCTTAAAAGGTGAAAACTAAACCTTTGCCGACCTTTTCCCGTTCCCAGGACGGTGAAAGTGCCGACATGCCCCCAGTTAGCAGTCGGTCATCAGGAGACGCCATGAAGCCAGCCACGGCAGCAGGAGGGCTTCCCCAAGTTCAGGTAACCACTTTTACCTACTTCCACAGGCAGTAGAAATGTTTACGATAATGGCACCTCGAGAACGTGATGAGGGATCTTTGGACCTAGCCTGGAGTCCAGCCTTGTTAGCATTCGCGTCCGCCCAATTGCAAGATTCGGCAGGCTAGCGGATCTTTGGCGGCGGGCCAAAGCTACACTCAATAAGTGTAAGAATAACAACGTATAGTACTACGTAATTGATAAGAAATATGGGCTAAATCTATGCGATAGAACTACATCATGAATATTGTCGTCAAAAAAATCAAAAGAAGAAAATCTATATTAGCAAGAATGTATAATTTGAAGTCGTCTCAACGTTATTAGATTCTATCGTAATAATGGTGAACTGTTTTGTTGATATCAAAGTCCGAGTGCTTCTCATTTGTCCACTCGATGGTACACCTCATGTCACAAGCATGGCATTTACTACTCTCCGTCAGTTGTTACCATGTGTCATAATCCATTTACTCACACGTTCATTCATTAATTCATTCATACATACATCCATCCATCCACCCATCCACACATTAACAGGTTGGGGTTGACGTTGCACAGAAAAAGGAAGAACCAGACGACGGAGGATTTGTCGGGTTGCTGAGAGCGCAGGCGCAAGAGTCGGGAGCCTCTTCAGGGGCATCTGCGTCGGCGCAAACACAGGTGAGTCAGGGTTATAGAGTTTTAGCTTTCTTTGCGGCGACGCATGCGCTCTGAGTCATCTTCAGGTTGATGATGTTTTATGGAATGTGCTACAAAATATTGAAATGTGGTTGTATTCGTGACTTAGTGTATCCTCTTTACACTTCTTTCTGATATGCGAGCATACTCAATGGAAAGAAATAATAAACACATACCAGCCCTTCTGTTCCATTGTTGCAATATTTTTCTTCCTCCTTCTAAAAGATCCATCGTACTAAAACCTGAGTAGGCGATTAATGCACACACTGATTGGAAAGACAACTTCTTTAGTAGTTCTAGATCATTGTATGAGATGTACGTTGATTTCTTTATTTACACCCACCTATCTGATACGAGCCCACGTTTCGATGACTGTCTGTCATCTCCATCAGGGTATAACTGACTGGTCACACTGTGCACTGAATCGATGTGTTACTGGTTCATAATGTAGGTGTTACTGCTAACAATGCAGTCCCAAACGTATAGTATTGTTAAATTGATAGATACTGCAACAATGGTGAGATAATGCGGTTCAAAATAGTACTGTTCTATACATACATATTACATACATTCACAGATGTACAATGTACGTTGTATTTTACAGGGAGAGAAGCCCGCCGCTGTGGTGGAACCAAACATTCATTCAAGCTTACCTAGGAGATTACCTGAAAGAATTCTGGTAAGTAGCTTTTTATGTACATGTATATGGCACTAACGGTGACATCTGTAATAGTGTTTGTTATCATTAATGGCACCAAAATACCAGTGTCCAAAAAAAAATGAAATTAGAAATTGCTTACGTTTTGAATATTAATTATGTCCGCTTTTGAAATGCATAAACTCATCACACGTGCACCGAAGTTTAAATTATCACAATATAGATTTGTGGTCAAAGGTTTACAAATGAAAAGACGTATATGCAAGAGGCAAGTGCACTGAGCTGAACATGCCTCCGCTCCTAAGGTGTCGCCAAAAAAGCAAACGATGCATGCAAGATGTACATGAATGGTAGTGTTCGTAATCATAAATTCATGATGTTTATTTCAGTATGGAGACTTGTGTAACGCGGCACTGATAGGGAATCACGATGTGGTAGAGAAACTGTTGAAGGAGGGGGAAGACGTGAACGAGAGGGACAAGGTGAGAACAATATCCTGGGAACGAGACTCCGTCCCATCGCCACAGTAGTAACAGCGTGTGTTCGATCTACGTCTAAAATAGATACTAGAATTTATCCTTGTGTTTATCATGCCAATACATGTATATATGGTCAAATGACTCTCCTGAAGATAGAATGTCTTTGAGTAGCCGTTTCAAGCTGCCGATTGACAAGCCGATTCCAACAGTCGATTCGACTGAATTTAAAGAAAAGCTAGCATCAGATTGGTTGCACGATGACTTTCACATTATTTATGTGTTTTTAGGATGGTGAAATAGCCTTGCACATTGCCGCACAAGAAGGACATTCCTCCATTGTAGACCTCCTCTTGGAGGCCGGCGCACAGGTGGAGGCTAAGAACAAGGTACGAGGCTAAAGAGTTTTCAAATAGATACAATTAGCAGCAATAAAATCAAATATATGTCACAGTAGAGATTGGAATTCAGGAGAACTTAGGCATGAACTTGCAATAGAAAATGTTATTTATTTATCACCCTCTCATTGGTGTTGAGCCGCAGAACACAGTGGATCATCATCATTGGTGTTGGCTGTGAACAAATAACTCCCATGATTTACCATGAACCAAATAATAGATAAGTCAAAAGTTACTATTTGACTATTTTTTTAGCACTAAAAGAGATTCAAAATGTCTTTTGTTTTCAGGATGGGGATACCCCGCTCCACAACGCCTCACGGGAAGGCTATGTGGACATAGTGGAGAAACTTGTCAGTGCCGGGGCTGATGTTGAGAGTAAGAATCAGGTATGCATATGGTCACCTTGATGACGATATAATTTCCACTGCGAAATATCTTTGGTGTGACTCAACATCAAAACTAAGTCTTTCAAAATGAACGTTTTACACAAACAATATAAGGGGATACAATGTACTATAAGCATTAATAACCAAGCCGAGTACAAGTCATCGCTAGAAATATATAGATGGTATTCGGAGAGGTATCCATCATACGCACTTTCCATTTCAAGTTCTATGTCTGTTGAATGTTGTACAAGTTTGAAGGTTAAGCTGTTGGAACATTAGCAGTAGCTCTGTCAATAGTTCTTTCAGTTCATTTGTCTGCAGGGTTCGCACACTTAACGGGAATCTTGTTCAATTTTTAAAATGTGGTACCGTTTGGCCGTCTAGTATTAGGGATTGTTTTTTGTATCTTGCTGCTGTTAAAGTATGCAATGTTCTTTCATATAACTATGAAAAATATCTGCGATGTTTTTCATATCAAAGGTGGATTTTATAGGACCTTAAAGGTGCACATTTCTCAAATTTCAAGACATGAAATTCAAGACACTTACAAGAAGTGCACGAACCCTGTTCCGTTTCTTATTCCATTCTTTGCACCCACGCATTCCACAGAAAGGAGACACATCCCTTCATCTAGCCGCCGAGAGAGGGCACTTCGGCGTGGTTCAGAAACTGGTGGACAGAGGAACAGACTTCACCATCAAAAACTTCGTGAGCACCCTTGTCCTGTCATCCTTCCGCCACGAGTGTTCTCACCATTAACCTTGCATCTATCCACTTATATAATTAGCAAAGTCATCAAGTCTGTAAGAGGCGCGCTTGCTTGAGATTAGAGCTGTTCCAGACCAAAGCAAACAAAAGACAAAAATTTTTCAAACATATCAATGCATAACTGAAGCCTATTTCAAAAGTGCCATCTCTAGCCCTTTGGCGGAATAGCCCTATCATGCAAATGCTGTTAACAAATAATTTCTTTTGCCAACCGCGATATCAGATGTGCCTTACAACATCGATAACTGCAGTTTGTACCAGCTGCTTGCTTGTATATTTATTATAACTTGATTCAATAAAGCAACTTCTTTGGCTTTGCTGGAGGCAATATATATATAACCGCTCTCCTTCCATAATTAATTTTGAGAACTACATTAATACATTTAACAGAAAAACTATTCTTTTGTATTTGATAGTCATATTGTAGAAATTGTTACGTCATATACTTATCTAGGTATAGTTGTAAACTCAGCTGGCACGTTCAAAGCAAATAACAAATTCTTAAGTTCCAAAGGTTTAAAAGCTCTATTTGCAATCAAACAGTCACTTATGTATGTTTACACAATGTACTGTACATATTTCACTGTATATGTCACTTAGATGTTAGTTAGGTTTGTGCTAAACGACCTGTATCTAGCCCCTCGGGGCACGAACATACAATAAAGGTCTTCAATCATTAATGTCGAATACATTGGACTCTCAAGATGCTACACGCGAGACTTCAAGCAACAATTGATGTTCTCTGGTTAGTTAGCGCTGGAATGGTTAACGTTTGGTCTGTACATGTGTTTATGTAATTACTTGAATCGACCATATATATGTACAATGGCATTAAACAAATTTGCTCGTTGCTGTCTCAGACAACAAAAATACAGACGAAAATGACATTCAGAAAACATTGCATTGTCATTATAAAACTCCAACCGTTAAAAATCCATTCAAATTCTAGAAAAAGTAGGACTTTTCGTCTTCCATTGTCTCCAAAAAAGAAGTCAAACCCAGCTTGTCTAGATATAGCCAACAGTCGTATTTAGTATTAGTAGTCTATTGTTACGACAAAGTCAGTCACAGTTCACTGACACATGTATGTTTATACCATGTATTTGCAATTAGCCCACGGGCGTGAACTTGCAATAAAACTTTCAATTATGATCATTACGCATTACAGAACGGCATCACAGTGCTTCACGCAGCCTCAGATGGCGGACACACCAATGTTGTGGACACCCTGATCAACGCTGGGATAGATGTCAACTACAAAGATGTGGTAAGAATTGATATCATACTAGCCTGGAATCTAGACGGCAAACGGCCCAGTTGGGAGCATCTAAGCAGATACGACTGGATTCCAGGCTAAATATTCATTTGATGACACTGTCATCTATGTCTTCAAATGCCAGTCAATGTTTGAAAAGATTGCTAAAAGATGTATTATACTGTAGCTTAAAAGAAAACTAAAACTTTGCAAACTTCACTTAAACTAAACGTCTTAAAATGCTTCCAGGAAAGACGTCAAACCCAAAGAGCTTAGGTTGTATTCCGAAGCAGATCTTATTAGAATAGTCTCGTGTCCACAAGCACTTGATGCCATTGTTCTGTTGCACTGTATGTATAACTTTTTTCTAAATGCATGTAGTACTGTTACATGTTGCAATTAGTCCTTAGGCAAGAACTTGCAGAATAGACATCGTACATCACGAGTGCGGAATAGAACATCGAACATTTTTTGCATTTAGCTGAATGATTACTGGCAAAGTTATTCTATAGTTGATATGTTTTGATATTTCCATATTCTTCCAGAATGGGGAGTCTTCATTACACAAGGCTGCCATGAACGGTCACGTGGGCTGTGTGGACCGACTGATGAGAGCAGGGGCAGACATGGTCGCCAGAAATGACGTAAGATCTCAGATACGGGCAGCTTTTAAGTAACAACAACAAAGCTAGACTGTAACCATCTCACTACTCATGAACGAGTTCTTGGATAAGGAATACCAACAAAGAAAATTAACATTGGAATTGAAAGTAAAGGAAAGCAATAATTTCAGTGAAATATTAGGTAATGCCAATTGAAATATGCATTTAAACGTTTCGAGATCGATATGTGCGGTTCAACTTTTATGTACGTTAACGTTACGTTTGATAAATTCATTTGCAGCCAGGTACTGCGATTGAAAGGTAATATTTCTTTTGCAGATACATTGAGATACGCAAATACATTGATAATGACATTGATATTATCGTTATTTTGCATGTAAGAGTACACATTACCAAAAGACAGTTACTCAAGCAACTGGATAAAATTTTGAAACAGTACTAGTCATTTGACTGTCAGAATTTCATCCAGTTGCTTGCCTTAACAGTCTTTTTGCGTATCTTATTACCTGGATGTCTAACCTTCATTGGCATTTTCATTGCCAAACTTTGCGACGTAGAGATCTTGTAAACAAATTGTTTTGTGTTATTCTTATCTTCCCAGAATGGCCACACTGTCATCCATTGTGCAGCGATAGGAGGTCACGTGGGCATCGTGGACATGCTCATCAAGAATAACTTCGACATAGAAATCGTGGACGAGGTAAGAATCTTGCCAAAACTATGTTTTCAATATTAACATGTTCTGAAGACAAGATACAGGTTTTGACAATGCTTAAATACATTCACCCGGCACACAGCAAGCATTAGAACCTGAAGATGTGAAATGATCATTGAAAAAGTCTATTCTCAACATTTTCTATACAGCGGAACAGTATACTATAGTACGACTACACTCCGACTTTCAAAACAATGGCGCCATTTTGATTCTGATGACGTTAGGTTAGGGACTGACTATTCATACTAGAATATCCACAGACCTAAAAATGACAATTCTTTAAAACTAAATCTGAGAATCTACACTGTCTCACCTATCTAAGATTTCATCTAGGATACATTTTCCAAGAAAATGCCGTCTATAGGGGCTTTACTGGCATACTGAAAATGACGTTTGCCCTACAGGACGGTGACCTGGCGCTCCACAAGGCTGCTACAGAAGGACATGTGGAGGTGGTGGACAGGCTGGTGAAGGCAGGGTCAGATGTCAACGCCAAGAACAATGTATGTATATTACTCTAACATTTAACTTTCAGCCTGCTAAGGTGGCCGTTTGGCAACAAATTTGCATTCGTTATGGGGATAGGCAGCAGGGAGATGACTAAGCCACTGTGTATGAAATTACCCAAAAGCATTTTACGTCACGCCATATGGCTGTATAGTTCACTACATGCACTTTCTTTCGTTTATTGGTAGTGTTACTGTTGGGCTCATGTCATTTGGTGCGATACACTTGATAAACTTCGACAAATACGCTTACAAGTAGATTTCTGTACGTCGTTGAAGGTCTACCTAATAATGGAATGAATTGGGCCAAAAAGATACACATAGGAAATGGCGCTCTGAATCATCACTTCACAAGGGTGTTTTCAAACTGCAAATTCAGTTTTCTGGCAATAGTATGGTCATTACATACCTTGAGTTTCAAAACGTGTTTGCGGCAAACTTTTCTTAATGATCATTTAGCAATTAGATGAACAGATACGGTACGATTAGTGTGTGTTAACAACCTTCTTGATCTCCTCCGCAGTACGAATACACGCCGCTGTACAACGCGGCGCTGTCCGGTAACTTCCACGTGGTGGAATATCTCATCGCACACGGATCAAACGTCAATGAGAAGGACGGGGTAAGTTCATCGGTTCATTGTTTCAAAATGTAGCAGAGTCCTGTTGACTATGAAATACGAGACTGATAGATAGAAATGAACACTCACTAAACCGCCCAGATGCCCTCATGTATTTTCTAACGAATTTGCTCAGTGTGAGGCCAAGATGTCACTTTTGGGCACTGGGCTGACACTCAGGACTGAAACATCATCTCTTCTCCCAATTTATACCGGAGAGGTTTGGCAAGGACCCTTAATCTTTTCGATAAGTGTGATTGGTTCTTAGCATTAATTAAACGTGCTTGACCTGTGGCTTCCTTTCAAACACATAATATTGAAAGCGGACATCACAGGTGACCATGCGCTTTATATGATATTGATTGCTGACAACGTGCGATTGTAATAAAGACTATGATGGTTTCACTACAGAACGGAAACACTGCCCTGCACGAGGCCGTGTCCAGACAACACGCTGCCGTGGCCAAGAAGCTGATTGCAGTAGGAGCAGACATCACGGAGAAAGACGTGGTAAGATTATAATCATTCTGAATTTACAATTGTTTGTATTGGCCACACAAACAAATAGATAACACATACACACACGAACACACAAAAATACAGACATACACACACACACGCACACACAAACACACCAGCAAACACACACACGTACACACAAGCACACACACACACACACCACACACACACAAACATATAGACAGACACAAACATACAGACACACACACACACACACACCACACACACACACACACAAACATACAGACAGACACAAACATACACACACACACACACACACACACACACACACACACCACACACACACACAAACATACAGACAGACACAAACATACAGACACAGACACACACACGCAAACACTGGCCGACGTTCCACAGCAAATAACTCATTTCCTCCTAATTACATCAGGGCGAAGATAAACATATTTGAGATAGCTACATGTGTAACACAGTTACTTTACTTGAACATAATAACCATTCCATCAGTACTGTTCTAATAGTGGTTATCTATCCTGTAGAGTGTACATTTCATCTCATATTTTGTATCTTCAATACAGTACGGAAGCAGCATGTTGTTCAATGCTGCCATCTGGGGAAACGTTGACGTCGTGGACAGCCTGATCAAGACAGGTGCTGACGTCAACACTAAGAATAAGGTACATAAAGCCAAACCTGCTCAAAAGGACCACTTATGCCTGAGAAAACGTGGGTGGTCAATATAGACAGGATTCGTAATGTTTGTGCCAATAGGAAAATTATCTAAAGGAGGAAAAAAGTTGGCCACACTGGCCAGGTGGTCCCTATGTAGAGGGGGTGGGGTCACTGTATCAACATTTAAAAAAATGTTTTTACTACATAATGATTTTTCTTCATAATATTTTTTATAGCATGGACGTTCATCTGTGCTGGTATCTAGCTAGTTAACATAAAACAGAGTTGGTAGTTAACGACTTTCAGCTCTCTACTGCATTTATCATTTATTTTCGTTTGCTTTTGAACATCTTGCACCTCTGACACCTGACATGTATCTTGTCAAATAGGGAGACAGCACTGCACTTCATGAGGCAGCCGCCAGGGGCTACGTGCCCGTTGTAGACCGTCTCCTTGGGGCAGGGGCCGATGTTAACGCTAAAGACAAGGTACAGTATTTCAATTTACAAACATTTCTATAAGTTAACATTTCTCATATGATTTCATCTTCTAGAATCAGCGATGACCATAATTTTGTAGTCCATTTATTTGAAGAGGAAATAAAATCGTGTTTACGTCTTAAGATATAGCACTTGGTATTCAAGACAATGCAATGATTACATATTACTTGTAGTTACTTTGTAGTTTTTCAAATTTTGTTTCTTTGTTTTTACATATTTTTTTTCATCGTAATCGTTGCCATAGGATCCGTGGTTTACATTTATCTCTGTTTTGTTTGTGTGCTTTTTTGTTAACTGCAATGAATAAATACAAATGTAATGTAATGTAAATGTAATCCATTCATTATGTCATATATAGTACAACCACAGCGTCGTTCATAAGGCCGCATTCGGCGGTCATGCAGACCTCGTCAGCACACTCATCAGGTCGGGAGCCAATCCAAACGCACAAAACAACGTGAGTCGGCTGTTACACGCCTTTGTTACGCTTTCTTTCATTGCACGTTTCTCGTCATCGACTTCTGCTAATTTCATATTTGGTATGCAGCATCTCGATCCCGCACGTTCTTGAAGGATTTCTTTCACCTTTCCTTAATTCATTTTGATGAGTTTTGATGAGTTAATGCATTGTTTAATAGCTTTACAGACTCTTGACGACTTCTATTTCAAAAACTGTAATGGCACAGCTTCACAACCGATTCGAGCAACTAGACTAGTTCAGTTGCACAACTGGACCGTTTTTGTAGCCTCTCTTGATATTAGTATATCAAATGGACACCTTCAACATTTGTGGCCTGCGCGGCCTAAAAGTGCTATCGAAACGGAGACGGACACCGCTCATGTACACTGAAAGGTGTGGGAAGGACCATAACTTGTTTCTAACTTAACCCTTTGTCTTGAGCGTTCTTAACGTTTTGCTGCGGTTCTACCTACAGGACGGAGACACGCCTCTTCACATTGGGTCCTGCATGGGTCACGTGGGCGTGGTGAAGAGTCTCATCCAAGGAGGGGCTGATCCAAACGTCGTGAACGAGGTAAGGCGATTCGTGATCAAATATGTAAAATAAGATGTAAAAAAAAATACAACATCTGCAAAATTAAAAGAAAAAAAAAACACTCGTAAACAGATCCGTAGGGCAACGGTTGGGAAATGTTTCCGCATGCAATAATTTAAAGCTGGTGTCCCCCGACTTCAGAGCCCAGTCGGGCCTACATGTATAGTAGATCAGCTAAAGCCCATACGCGATCCCCTGGACATGTGATTTAGGCAGGAGAGATGTGCTTGCAAAAATTGGAATTGGCATTTTCCTGCCTTTGAGCTCAATCGTAAATGAGTTGTCGATGGACTTGAATGCTGAGATAGTGATAAATTAGTTAGAGCTGGTACATCTCTGGTGTATATCAAGGAGTTGTCAGGCAGGTTTGACCAGAACATATTTGCTGTTCATTACAGTACGGAGGAATTCCAGCAGACGATGCAGAGGATGAAGAAATCCGCGCCCTTCTGATGTCCATGATGTCAGAGCCAGAGACAGAGTAGGGTCAGAGGTCAACAACCAGGCCGCCATTTTGGAATATAGCAAACTTACCAAAATCCGTGACTTTTGTTCCTAGACATACTGATACAATTATCACTTTTTAGATTACTTGACAATTTTGAAAGCTGAAATATCTTGCAATGTTATAAGGAAACTAAAGTACGATTTCATCATTAAATTTAAGTAAAATCTAAGAATAGAAATACGTGAAGGCTAAGAGTTGTATGTTTTCACATTACCTCATTATATTAACCAACAACCAATGAGGGGAGAGATAGTCGTTGTCATTGTTGGTAATAACATTTTGTATTTCATTCTACAAGTTACACAATTTATCAGTAAAGAAATCATTGGTTTCTTGTCGAGTTTGTCCACAAAGTTTTAGATTTAAGCATCCATCTGTACTCAAGGTGTAATGATATCTTCTAGCTGTTGAAGGCCCTTTCTATAGACATATGGCGTTAGCCAGAACGATATACACGTATTTATAACGGAATTGATAAATAGTTTATAATTTATGCAACTTATACTGCAATAAAGCTATTGATTTAGAAGACCGTTGGTGCTAGTATCATCAATATCATTTATCATTGTTATCATTTATTCATTTACACATTTGTTGGTGCTAGCATTAACATTCATACAGCATGTTTTGAAACATTGTAGCTCTGACAACGTAATTTCACGTTCATTTTGGGTGCTATTATGAACGGCCATTTCTAGGGGGCGCCACGGTACTTTATTGCATACTAGATTACACAGCGGACGACTCTTCTAACTGTGGTATTACTGTATAGACCAGTGGCAATTTATTGCTGATATCAAACAATTGGAATTGCTGATATCCAAACAGCTTTCTGTACTTTATGAAATAAAATTAATAATCACACACATCGTTTCTACCTTTTTTCTTTGGAGGCAATAATTAGACTATGTGAAGATGGGCTAAAAATGACATAGTCTTAAAGATAATTCCATTTTTCTCCGAGTAGTCAAAGACTGACAGAAGAATAAGGAACAAGAGTGTGATGTGGTTTTACTGAGCTTTAATTCTTTTCACAAACTGACCAGAACCCATGGTACGTGGGGAAAATGTTAAATTGCCGTCTGTCCAGACCAATAAGAGACGTTAGTACCTCTGTTACCATCCGCGCATGGTACGATGGATGGGGCTGTCATATCATGATCGTCCCTGAGCCCTTAAAGGTACCTTAAGCAGCCCTTACAAAACATTATACCTATACTACATCACTCTGAATGGACCCAAAACCCATGGAATTTAAATCTACCCTTCAGTTGCTTGGGACGGCTTCCTCTTAACAGCCGTCGACCGTATATATTCACTACGGGGGAGAAAGCCAGCGTATATCCGCAGCGGAAGCAAGGCATTATTTACCTTTTTTGAAGTTACGGGATCGTTCGTTACTCGTTGAACAAACAGCCATCAATTGTAGATATTGAATAAATGCCAAAGAAACAAACAGTTCATCATATCAATTACTGCTTGCGGTTATAGGTCCGGGTCGCAACGTTGATGGACCAGATTTGATAACTGGAACTAAATACAGAATCATTCGTTACCGTTAAGCAAAGAAGTCACAGCATCTTTGCATTGTAAATTGATTCCCCCATTTGGTAATAGAAATTCATTTTTGATGTTTTATAGCATCGTGATTTCTATGAAATTAGATTTACCCAAGAACAGTAATTTAAACATATAAAACAAATCCACTTTGAAAGTCCATATATCTGATACTGAGAAGGGCTACAATTCAACCAAATGAATGCTGAGCGAAGGCATCTCTAGCTCTGTAGTATGGAGAATACCTGTCCATGAGCAAACTCGCTTGCACATTTGCAAGCGTAACTTAACATTATGAAAGTTACATCCGCATTCATCATGCTGAAACATGAATGACCTTTTCTTTTATCCCACGGCAGTCACATAATATGCGAACAACATGAAAACATCGTCATCTGTGTATGTGGCCACTTCTGTCGACCTCGACTTTCATCCTTCTCACCGTGATGTATCGGAGACTGACAGTAGAATGATTTCCTTTGACAACCCGCGGCCATTGATTACCATACGAGCTATATTGCTGCGTATTATCACAGGACAGGAGGCGTAGATACAGAATCTGCTGAAGCCCTTATTACTGCACCTGTGTTAGATGTCTTGCAGTCAACATGCCAGGGTGCTTAACGACGGTGGATGAGTGATAGCATTGCGGCATTGCTGACAGGCTTCAACTGTTTTTATGATGTTAAACCAGCCACTTGTAATGCTAATGACTACCATGGTTGCATTGTGCACACTACGTTGGATTTCCTTGGAGGTGCCTCTCCCGTTTGGCTGCGCGTAGCCTTGCCACTTGAAATGTGGTTGCACCACAAGCGCGTAGCGTGATTTGTCCCCGTGATGTCACTACAGCACCCAACACTCGTTTGTTGTAATCGAACGCAACCATTGCATTGCGCACTGCCGTGACTGGAAGTACCGGAGAGAGTTCTTCTACCTTCAGAAATGGGACGGTACGCCGTGAACCCACTTCAACTTATTCACCCACTGTGCACGAGGTAGCAGTCTTTCTGGCGTGTGTTGAAAGAATGTGTTGTAACATGCAGTTAGTGTGCGGAACTATAAACTTACTTCTCGTGCTAGGCAAGGCGGCATCGATGCCGAACTCGAGCCCCACGACCGAAGCCATTCGCCTTGCTGAAGATCCTGTCGGTAACAGAACACGGAGGGTGTCGGTGGAGAAAGTGTCATCAAGGGCCGCTCGGATCGCTTGGGGAGACGGTTCTACTGGAGTGGATGGATTTTCCCGCATGCTCTACCACGACCTTGCCGACGAATGGAGACTGCAAAAACACGTCATGATGAAACCAGAGATCCGATCGTACGTTCTGGTCAACCTGAAACCGAGGACTAAATACGAGGTTTGTGTGTTCGACCCGAAATTCGTTCACCCTCCCGAAGTTGACTGCGTAACCTTTAAGACTAAAGATGACAGTGAGGCATTTGAGTTCAGGGTCAAGGCTTGGGGGATCGTCGGAGGAATCGGGTTGTTCTTGCTCCTGGTCGGTGCCGTGTACAGGGTCGTGGTTCGGTACCAGAAAAAACGCCGGAACCGCGGCGACAATGCCAACGGGGCGAACCTCATCACTGTCTCGGATCAACTGGCGCGTGAACCCGAAGAGTCGACCTCGGACGGCCGGGAAAGATCAACGGTGGAAATTCTCAGTCGAGAATGAAGAGAAACTCGACCCAGAACCAAGAAGGTAAGCATAACCTCACCTCATATCAATAAATAATCGTGGAGAATCATTATTGCATGTCATAACATTAACAGTTTCGTGGTTGCACTAAATTAAAATTTCCATTTATTTTACTACTTTATCCAATTAAAGCACGACTACAGCAAATAAGTTTATCCATTGGGATAAAATTCTATATGTAGAATAGCATATTTCACAATTAGGTGCTACGTACAGCTATTGACAATAAATCATTATTAGAGTAAGTATCAATAGATAAGTGCACGAAGAGTTGGTCGATAAGAGATATAGACATTAGACGTACGGTGCTGTATTGAACTGCTCAATGTTTCTCATGGCGCCAATCAACTGAGTTCACGTAGGGTTTACCCTAAGACAAGATGCAAATATTTAGTTTTTCAATTGTTTAACTGTTGTCCTTGTGAGCAGGGCTAGCCCTTTTGAATAGCCATAGGCTAGTTGGACAGCCCTGGCTGTGTGTCCTGAACAGGCAAACCAACAAATGAATAAATAAATACCACTTAGTACAAGGGTTAATCTTGTAATAGCAGCGTTCGAAGCATTGTAACACATGTACATACAAAATATGTAACATTTGCTTGCACAATGGCGAGCTCTTTCATAAGGTGCGTATCTGGTGTAAGCACAACAGAGATATTGAAGTACAAGCCGTAATCTTTTGTCGACCAAGAGGTGACTAGAAGCTCGTTTCCTTGGGGCTTCCTCCAAAAATCCATCTGAGAATATGGTACTTCAGGTTGATTACAGAATCCTTTTAAAATGTACTAAGTACGTTTATGTTGAAATCTATAGAATATGTTTGAAAACATATTTTCCTCCTCTGTCGGTCAATCTGCAGCACTATGACGTAACTTCGCAAAAGTCACCATGGCACAGTTCATATATTTCAATTACATTAAAACTGGGGATTGGTAAAAGAAAATAACATATTTTATGCTCAGCTATGATGTGAGACCAACGTTGCTGGACCACTACATTGGTGTGATGTACATATTGTGTGTCGTTGGGAATATCAATACAGACTTCCAATCAACTATATGTGTACCAAGGTGATGCGGTACGATACAGCGACCGAGACGATTTCATAGCTAGCTGGGATTGAATTGTCTGCATCTGACTCAATTCCACGGAACGAATGCCATAATTCTTCCAGTATTTTCCATCAGTGTGCCTCAGATTCGCCGTTGATTATCGTTTACAAAAGTCAGTTAGAATCTAGTCATTAGAAAGAGTGCGATCTTAAAATGGAAAGTATGACGCAGAAGCGTTCTTTTCTGTTAAGCAATCACAAGTTTTGCTCATAATGTTCTATTTTCCTTTATGGACTCCCCGTAAAAGCAGGGACATAACTATCAGGACAACATTATTGATTAAAAGATTGCCTTATACATCATATGAAGAAATGTCATCATCTAACCCACCCTGAATCGATTTTTATTGATCCTGTTGGTAAGACATACGACTGCAAGATTTCGTCTCCAAATATCTCGACAATTTCCATTACTTTCCTCACTCCATCCAGGTGTAGAAACTGGTACATTATTCTCTGTACGTGGCACTGTTAAAATAAGTTATGAAAAACTTGAGTGCAGTGCCATGTCGTCCTTGTCTGTCCAAAAGCGAAGTAAAAAAAGCAGAAATTACCATACGGTTCACAAGCTTCCCTGTTGGCTAGCAAACCCAAATATTTCCTCCTGCTTGAGTACGAGTCGATGCCTTGAACATGTAATCTGCTGTGTTTCTGTCTGTACATCCTTTTGGTAAGACATATGACTGCAATACTCCAAATATAGCTATAGACTCTCGACGATTACCATAAAGTTCATAAGCTTCCCTGTTGGCTAGCAAACCCAAACATTTCCCCTTGCGCATGCATGAATCAATGTCTCGAACATGCAATCTGCTGAATTTCTGCCTGCAGATCCGTTTGGTAAGACATATGACTGCAATACTGCAAATGTAGACTCTCGACAATCACCATAGTTCATAAGCAACCCTTATGGCTGGCAAACCCAAATATTGCCCATTGCACGAATCGATGTCTCGAAGATGTAATCTGTTTGTCAGAGTTTTGTCAGTAACAAGATAAAGCACCAATTTTCCTCTTACGGTAGGAACCAAGGACGAGTCCGTGGCTATTATAGATCTTGAAGTCGCTCGGCGCCTCGCTGCAAACTGATTTAGTGCCCGTGACTGCAGCAGCAGCAGCTACGCTTCCTATGGGAGACGGAACTTCTGGTACATTATAACATTCATGAATCATACCGCACAGCCTGACGCACAGTAATCCATACCAAGGCTACTGTCGACTTTGTTCTTAGCGTGATGCTTCATGAGTTGACCAGTATATAAATTTTTCACTCAGAGATTGACACATAAGAAACCAAAAACAACATTGTAGCCCAACTATACCTTATTGTATAACTGGCTGAACTACAGTCTTAAAATTCACAAGAAAAATACAAACAGGGAAAACTGGAATAATCATACAAAAAATTATTATTACAAATGCAGTAAGAGCACACATATCTGTTGAGATAGGAATAAGCGCACACTTATCCATAGAATCTATAGGAATGCGTTGTTTTGTCACCTCATCTCAAATCAACCGTTTCATATTCAATGTCATCTGCATTGATGCTATAATTCGCTTGCCCTTGAAAGTCAGTCTATTTCAAGGGTAAGCTGGACCTAGCATGAAGGTCTGGTTGCTAGTGCGTTTTATTCAGCCTTCGGATTCGCCAACCAGATCATTGGGGATTTTGCTTGTCGTATTCAACTGTTCAGACGTCAGAAAATGTCAATAACACGGCAATCTGGGCAAAATAATTGGCTTATTATTTCCAAGGACATATTTGGTCGACTGGATTTTACAATTTCTATTTGTCATATATACAACCTTTAAAAAGAATGTAAATAGCGCTTGAAGAAACATGTCACTTCATTTATTTTGCCATGATACCTTGTTGTCAATGAAGTCTGGTTTTCATGAACCATCTTTAGAGGAAAACTCATCTAGGTTGTCAACACATAACTAACTGTTGGCACAAGTTGTTGAGAAAAAAGCTAACATCATTGATGAGCTGAATGCCATTAGATGAAAGATACCCTGTTTATTATTCTTCAAGCAGAGGTAATGCTTGGGAGCTAGTAGTGTCTGCAGTTTTTAACGCTACCCTCCCTCCACACTCCTGGAGATATATTCCACACTCCTAGATGAAGGGCAGCGTTAAACATGGCGGACACTAATAACCCCCCGAGCAAAACCTCTGCTTGGAGAATATTTTTCATACCCTTCCCTAGCCTCCGTTGCAGACTCCTTCGGGCTGTTATCTTTTTTAAGTTACCGTTTTATTATTATTTTTTTCTTATTCCCGGCCAGCAATAAGAAGACAAAAAGTACTAATAAAACTGTAACTTGTAAAGGAAAACAGCCGGAAGCCGAGTCGGCTACCCTCCCCTTCCTAGAGTAAAGCCCCCCGGATCGAGATCACTGGTGGTATTGCAGATTGGCATCTCACGCGTCTAACCTCCCTTAGGAAGGCAGCGTTAAAGATTGCGGACCCCCCGAGCGAAACCTGTGCTTGGAGTATGCTGTCTATATATACCCTCCCCTGTCTATAGTAAAGCCCTCCGGATTGAGATCACGGTGGTGGTATTGCAAATTGGCATCCCACGCGTCTAACCTCCCTCGGCCTTGCTAATCTTATCTGGGCGGACATGTCACGTGGGGATTCAATTTCCAGGCGGTCGATGCGACTCCGTGGTCGATGCGGTCCCGGGGGGAGACGGTTTCATCAGCGGGCAGCACGCTGGTGCTTACGGCCTCTGATAGAGTCGATTCTCTACTTTGAGTGCCACGACTATGATAAGGGAGAGAACATGAATTTTCGATACTGTACTTTGAGTGCAAAGACTATGATAAGAGAGAGAACATTTATATTATTCGAGTCGATTCTCTACAACTTTGAGTGCCAAGTCAATGATAAGGGAGCGACCATGAATTTTATATAACTTCATTCGATTCTCTACTTTGAGTGCCCAGACTATGATAAGGGAGAGAACATGTATTTTATATTAATTCGAGTCGATTCTCTACAACTTTGAATGCAAAGACTAATTTTTGATAAGGAATGAACTTGAATTGTATATAACTCAAGTCAATTCTCTACTTTGAGTGCCAAGACTATGATAAGGGAGAGAACATGAACCTGGACGTTTATCTGTTTGTTTTATATATTGGCTTGGCTGTTCAGCACACAAAGCTAGGGCTGCCCAACTAGTCTGTTGCTGTAACAAAGGACTTGCCCTGCTGACAAGGACAAGACATTACATTGAGATTTTGACATGGGCAGTATAACAAGCTATAACAATGTTGCGTAACAGTATGGACGTTTATCCCCTCCTTTAACATATACTACCCTTTATTCAATGTCTGCTTCTGCCATTCTGCAATTGTGATGGATTTTGACATATCTAGTTATCTTATTCTCATTGGGTTAGGCTTTCGTAAATCGATGTGTCTTGATAGATGATGAGCTTATGTAATATCGATATTGTTCCATCTTAGTGCGTTCTGTGCAATCTAATAATGCTCGGTGTGTGGGGAGATATATTTATCTACCAACCGTAAAGATATGCACGATTCGGTGTTCAAACCAACGTCATTGGTATGTAGTATTTTCAATACATAGTCATCTGTTTTAGAAGAAACAAAATCGTGTAACATTAAACATTAAATGAACTGTTCATTTTACATGTATAAAGTATATTATGTACATCGTCTAACGGTGTTATCCGAAGATCAAAACACAGCTAGCATTATTTGCGTATGTATACATATACATGATAAGTTTATTGCGCAACTATCTACCCATTACACGGGTGTACAGTATGGGTTAAGATTGAGTTCTTACAATTGGAGGAATTATATTCATATTATATATGCATATGCATAAAAATATACCATCCATACAGTTGTAGATTTGGAACCCATGAAACATTCAATCAATCCAACTCGCTAATGAAGCGGACCACGACTTTGATTACAGTGCAGGCAAATGAGTGCTATTTGAATGGCTGCTTGATGGCACTTTGGGGAAGCAGAAGGTCCTAATTAATGAATGACCATATGCTTGTCTACTTATTAAGTCTGACAGAGCGTATTCAAGTAATGTATTACATGGAATAGTAGTAGTAGTAGTAGAAACCTTTATTTTCGTTGGATGGACCTGTCGGCGCGTACAAATATATACATGGCCGGTCTTCCCAGAGGTCCAAGTGGAGGGGGGTGAATTGCATCGGTGGTTATATCATACATTAACTTGGTATGGAATTCAAAACTTTTTAATGGTTTGTTTCCATGATGTATATAGTATCCAGACGCCAAGAGAAATAACGATTGGAACTGATTGAATACCGTAAATTCTACAGAAACAGGTAAAATATTTAAAAAAAGCAACTGAACGCATCATTGCTACCAATAACTAGATTTTACTGGTCATAATTAACACCGGTAAATGGATTTGTACCTCGAATTTCGTTTATTTTCAATAAGAGAAGCCACTCGAAAACCTGATTAACGGTTCCTCTGATTGTGTTGCTTGTGCTTACTAAAACAATTACGAGGCCATGGGGTCCAGGCAATTGATCAAAGAATAACATATCGACGAGCGTTTTACAAATATCCTTTCTAAGTTCTAATATAGTTTGATGGATGCTGCGGCAGTCTAAGGCAGTCATTCACCTTTTCAGATCAGTGGGAGACTGTTCCACCCTGGCGTGGGCTTCTTGCCAAGAGCTTGCTATGCCTCTTGGGCTGAGAAACCAGATTGCACTGTGAGCCCAAGCGGGTATACTAACTACCTATAAAGATGCTTGTGGAATATCTTAACAATATACAGTTTCATCAGGCTCTTTGCATCTTCGTCTTTGTAGTTGCAATATGTATCAGGTAAACTTCTTATAGGCAAGATTAGATTTTTGTCGCTCGTTTTCCCGTATTATTCAAAGATAGTATTATTTTCCATAAGAAATAGTAGGTTTCAGTCATGATGGGGGTAAAATCATCTTCAGGTATTTTTTTACAAATATCTGCTGTATCATTGAAGCTGATTACTCCCAATTCAATACAGAGGCCCAATGACCAATAAACAACACAGCGGCACTCGTACTTACCTAGACAGAAATTCATCGTCATCATCATCATCACCATCATCATCATGACCTAGCTATGATGCTTGGATCACATTTCCATACCGGGGCCCGGCCGGGCTGTTTGCGGGATCGAAAAATTAAAGTATAAATCAATAAATATACACAAACTATGCGCTTAGATGATTTCTCGTAGGTTTTTTTGTTTTTATAGTCTTTGATATCACACTTTACGTTCCCAAAAGACTGCCCGGCCGGGCCCCGGATTAGAATGTGACCCCAGCTTAATATGCTTTAATACCCTTTTCTCTTCTCTGCAGTTCATAGGTTGCTTCTCATATTTTGCCAGGGTTGTGGTTTTATTTTATCCAAGACCCCTACCTTGCTTAATCCAACGCAGTGAATGTCTTAAAGTGATTTGTCTTGTCTTGTCTTGTGATTTACAGATCTATTGCAATTTGTGATTTACAAAGTGATTTACAGACCTCATTTGGCTTCACGAAGCAAAACGGTTTCCATTTCACGTCTCGTTGGTTTCGGAATTAAAAGTCTAATGAAAACAATCGACCCATTATTACTCAAACACGAATTTAAGCAGCTTAAGCATTTAGCATTTGTTAGATGACACATCGAGGAAGAAAAACAAGCAAATAGAATACAATGCCCCTTACCAAATTATCAATATATATACGCTTGGTAAAGAGTCTTCACTAATATGCCTCAACATCTACTTGGTTAACAGTATGCATCATGTAGAAATATCTTAATGTACAACTTGTTAATATTTATATAAAATGTCCCTTGCCAGATTACCAATCTACATATTCTTGGTACATATGGTAAGAGACACTAATATGTTCCAACATGTATTTAGTTTTATGCATCATGTAAAGAGATACCTTAATGTACAGCTTGTTAATGGTTACTGTAAAACATTGATATCTATCGTTAATAATTTGGTTCACAAAATAGCATGAGGATATTAATGGCAATGCATAGTGCACGCATGCGATAAACCGCGATACAGTCCCTTGATTTATTTGTCCATTAGATCTTCATTACAAACTGAAAGGAAATCTATACTAACATGGTCAAAGTCACCGTTTTATTTGGGTCAATGTTCTGATATCTAATTAGTAAAGCCTTTGAGCACTGGATTTTATGTAGTCTCTCATTACAGTACAGTATATTCAAGAGGGGGAGGGTAGCTTTGACAAACAGCGTTGGTGAAAAAGGAGGTGCAGTTATTAGGAACGCTAATATAACGCCAGTTTTTATTGCCTTGTATGGCCGCATATGCGCTGTAAAGACCGTATTGATGTTACCATTAACGCTATTGTACTTGGCTTTGGTATCCATTTCCATATCACATAGGAGTAATATACATTTCATTGCCCTTCTATAAGCACATACCTATTCATAACCACAACATTCCGGTATAACACTTCAGTACATATTGTTCATCTGACAGATGACATAAAATCAATACATGAAATAGGTCCACGATATGCACCTATATATTGCATACAAAGGTGCAATTCATCAGAGACTGTTGCAGGTCGTTAGACATTTTGATTTCCATGCTGTGATACCCACGGTTTCCTTTAAGGTGCGCGTCCGTCTTAAAGACAGGTACGATTGTACCCTTCCCGATCCCCCGCGGTGCCTCTACGCGCGGCCAGTGATTTGTCGCCCACCAGAGTCACACCATTAAGCGTGGATTTGGGGGTAATCGACATTGGGTTTAAAACAGTTCCCCATCAGGAAGTGGACCTCGCATACATGTATGTACTCTCCTGTATGTACCCGTGACTCCACCATCGCCATGATGATGTGATGAAGGATTCGTACCGTATGTTCGAGGGCTACAACAGGATGCGGTGTGCATACGAGGTACGGTGGGTGTGGGTCACTTTCAACATGGTGCCTATCTTCAGAATGGCGGCGTCGATGCCGAACTCTAACCCCACGTTTGGACCTGTTCGCCCGCTGGCCGAGGAGAAAACGCCGAGCAACCTGACGGAGTCAAGTCGTGTACACGTCGTTGAGGTTTCATCTTGGGCAGCAAGGGTTTGTTGGGGACACGGTTCCACTGGAAAAGATGGATTTTCAAGACTTCTTTACCGTGACCTCAAAGATGAAGATGACAACGCCATACAAACACACGTTATTATGCAACCATTTAAACGTTCCTACTTCATGGTGGACCTCAAACCAAGGACTAGGTACGAAGTCTGCGTGTTCGATCCCAAGCTTGTCTATCCTCCTGCGATTGACTGTACAGTTTTCACCACTAAGGACGACAGAGAGGAGTTCAAGTTCAGAGTGAAGGCGTGGGGAATAATGGGAATGATTGGGTTGATGTTTCTCATCACGGGCGCGGTCTTCAGGGTCGCCATGTGGGTGAGGAAGAAGATTGGAGAACTCGGTAAAGATCATAGAGGCAAGAAGCTAATCACGGTCTCGGACCAACTGGCCCCAGACGCCGAGGAATCGATTTCGGAGAGAAGGGAGGAATCCAGGGAGGAGATACTAAACCTGGAGTGATTGTGAGCAACCGGTAGGCCGCAAGGCAAGTGTGTGATATTACTGTTAAATCAAATATAAATTGTACCTCTGGCCTTAACCATATATTTATGCTTATCTATATCAGGAGAGGCCATACATAGAAATTGGAAAAGGGGATTGAAAGATTGAATCAATACATCGAGACAATATACAGAATATCAGATAGATAGATAGATAGATAGATAGATAGATAGATAGATAGATAGATAGATACTATTTATTAGATAAATAGATAGATAAATAGATAGATAGAAAGATATAGATACAGATAGATACAGAGAGATACAGAGAGATACAGAGAGATACTATTAGAAATATTTTTGTTTGAACCTTAGTTTATACATGAAGGTCCCATATCGGCCTTCAGGTTCTTTTTCATTGAGGTCATTAGGCAGTTGGTAATGTTCCGACAAAAGGGAACAAATAAACTGATTGCATGATAGATTCAGATGTATAGATAGCATACCCCTAGAAGATATACGAGAAATATTTCACCCCAGACTGCATTATAGTCTCATACAGCGAGCGATGTTATCATAGTCTAACTGTACCATCTGTGTGTGTTTGCTTGGCAAAAAAACTATTCATTTTGCATAAAAGCTCAACCCACCCATATTATGTAAACACTTAGTCCTTAACATGCTTAATCAACCTATTTATTTTGCAGCAATCTATTACTCATTTGCATTCAGGGAGAGTATGCAGTGCTACCGTTCGTATGATCCGTACAGACTGCTAATGTTGAAAAATGAATATTTCATGCTTTGCGAAATGGTAGAGGAATAACCGTGCAGCGAGTGCACTTAATGGAAATGCTGGTTCAGTCAATACATACACAGCTGACAGCGTTATCGCCGACGGAGCTTGCGACGATCTGATAACCAGTCTGTTCCGCACGGTCGAATGATTTGACTTGATTATGGGGCAATTTAGTCGGAATGGAGGGATAAGTGAGTTCGACTGCGGCAGCAATACCTTCCCCTGGGTACAAGCTCCGTTCTATTTATACAATATATAACCTGTAATATCACAGAATGCAATATTACAGACATCCTGTATGCATAACCACATACAGAGTTACTTCAACCGGTAACCATTAGGAGTAGATACACACCTCACTAAATACGCTCGTCAGCCACTGAGTATCAACGTCGTTCTATTTATACAATATATAACCTGTAATATCACAGAATGCAATATTACAGACATCTTGTATGCATAACCACATACTTGATTACTTCAACTGGTAACCAGGAAATATACACCTGACTAAAATGAAACCCTTGCTGGTGAATTCACTAATTACGCTCGTCAGCCACCTTCCCCTGAGTATCAACTCCGTTCTATTTATACAATATATAACCTGTAATATCATTGAATGCAATATTTCAGACATCTTGTATGCATAACCACATATAGAGTTACTTCAACCGGTAACCATTAGGAGTAAATATACGCCTGACTAAAATGAAACTCTTGCTGGTGAATCCACTAAATACGCTAGCTCGTCAGCTACCTTCCCCTTCGTTCTATTTATACTATCTATACCCTGTAATATCACAGATGAAACCAGAACGCAATATTACAGACATCCTGTATGCATAACCACATACCGAGTTACCTCAACCGGTAACCATTAGGAGCAAAAAGACACCTGCCTAAAATGAAACCTATACCTTCAGGCTGGTGAATCCACGAAGAGCTATAGTTTATATCGTGCATTTCTAATATTCGGGACGTCTTTTGTGGATACTTTTCTCGTGGTCTATTTGGGGCAGTTACTCCAACCGGTAACCATTAGGAGCAAATAGACACCTGCCTAAAATGAAACCTATACCTTCAGGCTGGTGAATCCACGAAGAGCTATGGTTCATGTCGTGCATTTCTAATATTCGGGACGTCTTTGGAGGATGATCTTCTTTCCTTGCGGTCTGCCTGAAATTACTTGGGGCAGTTCCAAACCGCAATTCAGATTCAATGGCCCATTCGACGATGGCTTTCTGAGAGGTCCAGGGAGGGTCATGGTTTACCTGGCTGAGATGTATGAACAGTTGTGTGAAGTAAAGGGCTTCTTCCCTAGAAAAAAAGAGCACAAAAGGCTGCTACACTTCTTAGCCGTTCTTAACCTAGTCCTGCTGAGCCCGATAATTGTCGGGTTGCACATGCTTGTTCTGTATGCTAGCCCTGGCAATTGTTGGGTTGAGGGTATTTCCAGACTTCGTACGTTGCATCCGCGGGGTTGTTGTAAAGCGAACTTACTAAAGATGAGCAATATCAAACTAGTACCCTTTGTTTCAAAGTTGTCTGGGCACTTCAGCAGTGGGGGTATATTTTTGCTCTGGAAATCCAGCAGGACAAGGCTTAAGCACTTTAAGAGGAACGCACCATTGGTTTTTAAAGAAAGGTGGGGATTAACGAACGGCCTACATGTGAGCACCATGTACCAACAGGGGAACATTATCGCCCGACACTGCTCGTTAAATCGATGAGGAAACAGTAGAAAGTCTATCAAACAGCGATAGAGAATAGTCTGACATAGTTTTTGTATGTTCGATGATACATACAGCACTGGAGAGGCGTATATGTTTCGCTAAGAGTAATCATAGACTGCGTTTGAAATATAACGTTATCCTGAAATAACGTATACTTTTGTCTGTGTTTTGTAGTGTCTATATGGTAAGATTCTACCCTGCATATATTACGCTGCTGTTGGGGGCTAAATTTACATGGGTTTCCACTAACTTTTTTTTCTTGATTTTTATTAGGTTAAAGCTGCGCTAGATTATAGATAGCATCAGAGCCCAGAGTTTTCATATTTCTTATCAACATGGTAAAACGACTTTCATGCAATATAGGCGGGATATGCAATCATGCTAATGGTTAAGAAATATGATTAAACCGTGTATCATGCGATTAGAATAAGATCTTGATTAGGTGAACTGGGTTGGAAATTCCATGTAGGGAGGAGGAATTGTAAGCAATTATGGCGAATCACTTTGGCACCAGAATGTGGTAGACTTGGCAGGATGTCAAGCAGGAATGTACTAGGTTAAACTCTGTGCAGAAGTGTAGCACCCATGACTAAAATAGGGCAAATTACGCCAAAAATAGTTACTCAAGCAACTGGATAACATTTTGAAACAGACTTTTCAGACAGCATCCGCTGTCTTTCGTCAGTGACTAAAGATAGGACTGGGAAACTAGGTTTTATACCCCGGTTGTCCACAATCTTCCTACTGGTGTTCTCCAGATCCCTCACTGAGCTTAGGCAAAATTTACCATATTGATCATTGATACGTTGATGAAGGGTAGACATCCAGGTAGTAAATTCATTGAAATATGCTCGCAGGTTCCCATGACCTGAGAATTTAGGGGCAAGTAAAAATTTGGGTGCGCAACATACACTACCCAAAATATTTTTTCTTGCTTTTCTAGTTTTCTCATTTTTGTTAACCCGTGGAAAAAATTTCTGATATCAAGAATTTCAAGAATAAGTAAGGAGAAAAATTGAAGACTAAGTCTGATTCTTTCCATGGAAATTCTCACAACAAGGAACACTATCATAATTCTCTTCAGTTAAGAAACTATTTCTGTGTACAAGAAGAAACAAGAAAAAGAAGAAAAGGCACTTTTGGTAAGAGTAAAAGTAGAATATAAGCCATGCCAAACCCTAGTGCCTCTCTTTAGAGCTTGTGTCTGTAATACTGGAATAGCTAACTTCAAACCCAACGACAACGCCAGAGTCCATGTATACATAAAGTTTTATGTATATGACTTTTGCAACCGTGCACAGACCCTGCTTTTATCATTGCGACGCCCCAGGTGCTCTTTTAGACCTACCTCTAACATTTACTCCCACCCTTATTCATCCCACGCAAATCGAACCCAGACATATCTAGCCCACATATATGTATCCTTAACATGTCTACCTGAAACGTTGCTGATAACAAGAGCCACACGGCGCTATCGGCAGAGACTCTAACTACAGAAAACGGGCGCCCGGCCCGAAAAGTTTCAGATCCATCTTCTGACATGGTTACTTTGAGTACTTCCGGTAGAAAATCCAAATGGGCTCTACGAAGACTTAAACGTTATCTTTCCTTTCCCTTGTAAGTGGCTCTAGTTTATGTACTCAATGTTACAGATTCCCGCGCCAGCCTTCCGCTAAGCTAGAGAACTCACTCAGCTGAAGATTCATCAGCTTTACCTTGTAGATTAATGGGGCAGCATATCGTTAGTTTTCAGTTAATTCCATTCTTCGAAACGTATGTCCTCCTTACAACATAGTGCGTGATGTGCATTCTAATTATTTCACGGATACAAGTTATGATAGGCTGAAAGAGAGGTTCCAGATAACAAATCTATCATCCTCAGACGAAGCTACTTGTCGTGTTGAGAGACTTTAAGTTAGTAGACATAAAAGCAACCGGTATGCTAACTCCAGGCGATGCTTCATTAATCTTCTGAAACTTTCAAATACCTACAAACCTTTATGTATCCTACACATATCTACCTCAAACACGGCTGAAAACAAGAGCCACACAGGGTTACGGTTGTCTGAAGAAACTCTAACTACAGAAACCGGCCCGAAAGGTTTCAGACTTAAAGATGAATCCATCTTCTGACATATTACTTTAAGTAGTTCCGGTAGAAAATCCAAATGGGCTCTGCGAAGACTTTAACGCTATCTTTCCTTTCCCTTGTAAGTGGCTCTAGTTTTAACATTATTTACGTACTCAATGTTACAGATTCCCGCGTCAGCCATTCGCTAAGCTAGAGAACTCACTCAGCTGTAGAATCATTAGCTTTACCTTGTAGATTAATGGGGCAACATAAACTTAGTTTCCAGTTAATTCCATTCCTCGGGACGTATGTCCTCCTTACAGCTAGTGCGTGATGTGCATTCGAATTATTTTACAGATGCACGTTATAATAAGCTCAGAGAGAGTCCCAGATAACAAATACATCCTTCTCATACTAAGCTACCTGTCGTGTTGAGAGACTTTAAGTTAGTAGACATGAAAGCAACCAGTATACCAACTCCAGGCGATGCTTCATCAATCTTCTGAAACTTTCAAATACCAACGAACTTTTAATAATGCTTTTTCAGACTTGTGCATGCGAAATATACAATTACCATTAGCTTTCAACCCCGGCGACGTCACTTAAATTGACTGATTGCAATAATTAGGGAATTATTCGTTCCTGCTCTGGCAATGTTAACTCTTAATGTAAATTCTGTGAACGATACTAGTATGGCATTTCCGTACAAGATGTTATTTCAATCCATTTTGCCAGGAGAAAGGTGACTGTACAAGGCCTGTGCAGGCATGATACGGGACATGATGATCCTTATTAACTACGGGTACAACACGGGCGCGATGCTAGGTATTACTCTGGGTGTTTTACGGGATAAATCACCGTTATTAGGGTGTAAGTTTGTGATGATCGGCAATGCGTCAGCCGCAAAGTGACAGGAGAAGTGCTTTATGGCAGCTACCAGGGATTACCCGTGTTCTGCGCGCTGTCAGGAAATGCATCACCGAGGCGTTGGAGGCGTTTGAACATCGTGCGAAAGCATAATTACCGCGACACCAGATCCTGTTGGCTCTGTTATAAACTTTCCGCGTTGAGGCCGGCATTGGAGAAATGTTAACATCGTGCGAAGTCATAGTTACCGCGACACCAGCTCTTCTTGTCTCTGTTATAAAGGTTCTCTTCACTTGTGAATAGTTCACAGTAGAACATAGAGTAAGGAAACTGATTCCACGTTGATTCTTGGCTTGGCTTTGCTGACGAAGAGGGGCTCTGTTATAAACTTTCCGCATTGTGGCAGGCATTGGAGAAATGTTAACATCGTGAGAAGTCATAATTATTGCGACACCAGACCCTGTTGGCTCTGTTATAAACTTCGTCTGGTGAATAGTTGACTTTAGAACATTGAGTAGGGAAAATCTACATGTAGGCAAATCATCATAATCTACTGTCTCCACGTTGAGGCATTGGAGAAATGTTAACATCGTGTGAAGTCATGATTACCGTGACACGAGATCCTGTTGGGTCTTATTGTTGGCTGTTATAAACTTTCCACGTCGGGGCATTGGAGGCATTTTAACATCGGTTGAAGTATCGTGGCATTAGATCGCGTTGGCTTGGTTATAAACTTTCACTGGTGGATAGTTCACCTTAGAACATTTTGTAAGGAAAGCATGAAATCTACATGTAGGCAAATCATAATCATCTACTGTTTCCACGTTGGGCATTGGAGGCATGTTAACATCGGTTGAAGTATCGTGACATTAGATCTCGTTGGCTTGGTTATAAACTTTCACTGGTGGATAGTTCATCTTAGAACATTTTGCAAGGAAAGCATGAAAATTACATGTAGGCAAATCATAATCATCTACTGTTTCCACGTTGGGGCATAGGAGGCATGTTACCATCTCTTTACCCGTGAGAAGTTCGTCGACATTTAGTTGGCACATTGAGTAAAGAATGATGTTTCTTAACTTCTGCAAGTACGTGCATCATCATCATCTGTAGTCGTGGAAACATCCTGCAGTTGTAATCAGTCCTTCTTCAAATCGGTCCTCTGCGTCTTGCATCTTTGAAGGTGCAGCAATTAGATATAACTGATAGCGTTCATTAGCACGACTTGGGTCGTCTTATCTATCCATTCTGATGTGCTCTTAAATGCCATTTGAGTTTGCTTTAACGACCTCTTGCAGCAGACAAAAGACCATTCGTGTCGGCGTTCTACTCTACAATTTGTCAGTATCCCCACAGAGGACTAACATTGATGTTGGTATTAATCATTGGTCTGCCCCGGGGGTAAGATAGTATATCTAACACCACAAATTTCAACACCAAGGTAAGACCTACTTAGAAATGGATCATTTTTACACTTAATGCATTTAAGTTCGCGGGGTTTTAATTTCGCGGTAGGGAGAAAATGGAGTGTTCGCGGTTTTAAGTTCGCCTTTGAGATAATAGTAGACAAGGGGGTACATGTAGGAGGGCAAAATACGCGATGATTTTAAGTTCGCGGCGAAGAGCTCACCGCAACAACCGCGAACATAAAACCATCGCGAGCATTTCTGCATTGCAGTATTCTGTGCCGAAATAAATCATAAAAGGACAGCAGCCATAAAACTCATAATGATGAACATACTGGTGTTCAGACGGCGCGGAGACGGGTAAAATGGGATCCTGGTGGCGTCAGTGGCCATTGCAACCCGCCATTGTAGCCGATGTCAGACAGTAGTGATTTAGATATGTCCCGCAGCTTCATACAACCTACCATGATTGTTGGATCCGTGTGGAATGAACAAAACCTGTGTGGGAACTTTAACAGGACTTTCTTCGAAAGGAATGAACTTTTTATTAGCAGGTGTTGCAATTATTGTTCCTACAGCAAGCAGTAACCTTATTTGATGTTACATATTATGCACTGCGATATCATATATTGTCACATCAATTTTTATGTTCCGAGGAAATTTTTACGTGCTCAATTAAAGATGTGAACAGCAGTGGCAATAAAACTAGCTGCCAAAGCAATGCAACAATAGAGCATTTTGGACAAACCGTTGCCATAAAAAATGAACGTTTGAGGTTATACATGTATCATTTCATAGCATATCCTATATTATAAAGTTGCCGAGAAATCCTTTACACGCTCATTTAAAGGAGTAGACAGCAATGACAACAGGAACAGTGGAGGAATAAGACGATAAAAGATTTCCCTTCGGCAATACCCAAAATAACATTGCGCATAACATGCATGGGGTATACATTTATAGCAGCCACAAAATTGGCACGATATTTATCTTTGAATTGGCTGTGTGAGTACATTCATAGAAATAAATTGCTGACTGTAATTTATTTTTCTTAGTGTCTGCCTCAAAAGAATGATGACATTTTTCATAAAGGTGTCTATTCAACCTATCTACTGGATTCCATCTTAATTCCAAAGTTTATCCGCGTTTCGCATGAACACCCCGAGAGCTATTAGACTGCCTTAACGAGGCAAACCGGACACAATATCGGCGGCGACAGAGTCTACATTTCAAGCTGTAAAGAAAAGAAAGTGATTTCTCAGTCCTGACAGGTCCATTTATTTGCCGGGGTTGTGACGTCAATAGTAATACCCTGTACAACACGGGTGTCCAACTCTATCTCTCCATCTTCTACTTCTAAGACAGCCAGGGGATACATCAGGGAGCTTCCATGATTCGTGAAATGTCATGAAACAAAATCCAGGGATAGAAAAATGACATCAAGGGAAACAGTAAGCACTTGTCAGTACTGGTTGTGTTCAGCACAAAGGACAAGGACAGTTGTGCATTGACAGTGTTCAGCACCAAGTAAAGGGCCAATTACAAGGATAGGTGTGTGTTGATTTGTTAATCACCAAGGACAGGGCCAGTTGTGCATTGACGGTGATCAGCAGCTAGGACAGGGTCAGCTGGCCATTGATTACATTCAACACAAAGTAGAGGGCCAGTTATGCATTGACTGTGTTCAGCACCAAGGACAGGCCTAGCTGTGCATTGATGGCGTTCAGCACCAAGGGCAGGGCTAGCTGTGCATTGACAGTGTTCAGCACCAAGGGGAGGGAAAGTTGTGCATTTATTGTGTTCAGCACCAAGGACCGAGTCAGTTTTTGTATTGACTGCATTTAGCACTAAGGGTAGGGCTTGTCATATTCACATTGAAGAAGATCGGCACCAAGCCTACAGGGACAGGGCTAGTTGTGCATTGTTGGTGTTCAGACCAAGGAAAAGATCTAATGAGACATACCTTACCCCTAAGAAATACCACTATTGGTTTTAAATCGTTAAAACGAGATAAGGAAACTAAGATAAAGATTTCCTCCGTCTGGCTACTCAAGTTTACGTTGCTTGAGGGAATGAGGCCAAAGATAACACACGTAATCCCTGCCTTGCCTGCCAAAGTTTCAGAGTTATCGTGAGAATTGATTTTCAATGTATAACGGATGGCTTAGTCGACCGTAATCTTCCTGCAAAGTGGATATGGCGATGTTTCTCTTTGACTTCGGATGTGCACTCTCATTCATCTCCCTCTGGTTGCGTGTGAACGCCATTAGCCTAATTCTTACAGCTCAGAGAAACTTGATAAAATGCCAGCACTTCTAGTGATAGAAAAGGATTATACGATTGCAAGCCTTAGAGCTGATTTGTGTACAAAAACAAAGATACTTGTACAAACACTGGGAAATCATAGATTTGTTTGTCTTCTGATGTTTCAATATATCTTAGTTAGTTTAGTGGCGGCCCTCGTATGAGCTGCCTAAACTTGGGTGAAACGTTCTGGTGTCTGCATTTGTTAATTTACGTTTTCTGAAAAAAAAACGTTGTGTAGGGTAGCTCATTGAACTACCCAGGTTGTCCTAAAACTAAAACTAGTATGCAGGAAACACGGAGTAATGGATGAGCGAAATAAAAGGCCTTCCCGATCCCATCGATGCATCACGTCGTAAAGAAATGACGGTAGCGCCGGGAAAATGTGGTTAAATCAGGGCCCACTATCTCGAGTCCTACCGACCAGATGGTGCACTCAGCTTCACCACGTTCCCCCGAGCAGTCTCCTGAGAGTGGATTTCAGAGACGGAAGGTTTTTCGTCTCCCCAATCTTGACATCTTCTTGCCAGAAGACGTATTCCATTAGAGCCTTCATCCGAGCTGGGAGAGTACCTAAGGGACTTTTTTTTAGTTGAAGAAGTTTTGAGTTGCAAATAGCCTTTGACATTGAAAAGACATAATGCATTAGCTTGGAAAGCACAGTCGCAGATGATTAACGTACTCGTGTAGTTTGTAGTTTTCAGATATGGAGGACCACAAGAAGTATATCTTGTGGGGTACATTTGTCTCTTAGTAACCCCTCACAGACGTTACATTTGCACAGAGAACGGTTGCGACAGTTCTAAATGCAAAATCCACGTATTCTACTTGGTTTTTGTAGCTTTAAAGGCACCCTCTTACATAAGGTAAATGTATCATTAGTTCACAAGGTCTGGCAAGTGCATTGTATTACGGTAAATTAGGCAATATGCAGTTTTAAAGGTGGTTATTACCAAACTGGATAAGTTTGCATCAGCCTGGTTATTAATACATTGCTTATCATATCAGCGACCAGCCGGCGACTTTTTCATGCATGTCTAACAATCTTTTTCCAGTTCTCCAGTTTCTACACCTTCTGTCTGTTCGTTCTTTGGCGCTTCAGAAGAGTTATGGATGTAACTTGAAACCATTCCTTGGCTTTGTAGTGATTAACTTTCATATGAATATCGTTTACCTTAAGCCCCCCTCTCACTGAACCCGCGGCACGCTGGCGGCGTCGCTGCGGCCGATCGAATTGATAAAGCACTCAACGAATTTCATGGACAAAAAACGATTCTTTTTAAGCTTTGTGTGTTTCGTTGTCTTTTTGGTCATACGTTTTTAATTATATTCCCATTATAAAGTCAAGGGTAACAAATCCAGTTTAGAACGCAGCAATGCCACCAGCGTGCCGCTGGTCCAGTGAGAGGCGGGCTTAACGGAGGTCTAGGTTTTGTAGGTGCGTAGTCGTAGTTGGAAATCCCTCTTGGTTTCCTGGAACACCCCCCCCCCCGCAAACGATGTTGATTTCTAGTCACGTTCGAAGGACAGAAACTGATTGGGCTGACTGGAATTGACGGACCACCGCCGTCTAGCTGATACCGGCACCATTCAATGTCTGCAGCGCTGATGTAAAGCGAATGTTGTACATTAAGGATACATTTCACATTACTGGTCACGACAGGCAGCCTTAAGACGCTTGTTATGGAAAAGACTCTGAATCAGAAAACGGCCACATGTCTCACGTTTGACAAACCTAAAAAAGCAACATCTAGAAGTAGCTACGAATACAAATACATGATATATATTCATTTGACGTTATTCACGCTGCAAACTTGGTTGGGGGCAAATGCGGAGGAGGGCGTGCAATTGCAATGTCCTTGATATCTCGTACCCCGCAATGTTATCAAGCTAGTAAGCACATTTTACATTGATTAGGATAGCTGGCTGTGGCTGTGGCAAAAAAAGAGGGTGTCTACAAGGATCAAATGGTATCAATGACTCATCTTCAATCATTTCCAATACAGGGGAAACAATGCCCTAGTGCTGGTTCTCTGTTTACCTTTTCACGTAAAGGATCGTGCGCAAAGAACGAAATCAAACAAAACAAAACAAAATAGAATAAATAGACAACTCAGTCGGTTAATTGTAAGAAAAGAATGATACAATAATGATGATTATAATAAAATAGATAAAACATTCGGTTGATTATAGGACTGAAATAAGGTCGGACAGTGGAATGCATTTAAGTGGGGAAATCCGTATAACAAGCTACAAGGATAGTAAAAACTAACTTAGAGTGCTTCTGCTTACCCATCTGTGACTGAAAGTTTATAATGGGCAACCCGGGATGGGTGCACTTTTAAAAGCAGTCAACAGGTCGCGCCTTTCACCCTCTGACGCACAAGATATCCACACGGAACCACGTACACGATATAATGGAAATAGATAACGCGCCTCAAGCCAGCATGAGTATTGGCCTTTAACGCACAGCCTCTCAGTCTGGTGATCTAGTGTTGAAGATACGGCCCGGTAAGTTCAAATAAGATGATTGATGAGTTGTCACTTTGATTATTCCTTTTGAATGTCACCGGTACCACCCTTCATGTACGCCTTCCGCGAGAACTCAATTAGCGTCAGTGCGCCGTATCGCACAGTCACGGCCGTAGTTGGATCAAAATTAATGTTAGGTTAATGTACAGAAATGCCGCCTTTGGTTAGCCGAAATATGAATGGCTATGTTACCAGACCTATGCGGTCAGTGTTCTACCTTTAACTGGACAGAACAGGTGCGTTTCTTCAATTCATATTCGGATATTGTTTGTATTGCATAACTTGCCATCCGGCTTTAGGAGTGACACACCAGTATAAGCCCATTCACGGTTCCGACTACGCATGTGCAGTGTCAAAGGTGAAGGCCCATGGTTTGTAAACAGTTCTCGTCTCGACATTGTCTAGATTTGCATAACAACGCCCCGACGGGTTTTGTTTACGTCTCAGGGGCCTTTACCTTTGACACTGCATATGCGTAGTCGGGCTTATTGTGCAGCATTGAGGCCTACCAGGGATTCAAACCCAGAACCTGTAGATTCTAAGTTAAAAATCTAACCACAAGAACACATGCCACCTGAAAAACTGACAGACATCTGATGAACATATGTATCGAACTGATTTTTATTTGTCGGTCTTTGTGTCGGCAATTGCAAGCTTAAACTTTAAGGAACCTTGCACAAGCGACTCCTAGCGAGAAAGTAAGCCATCTCCCGAGACAGTAGAATCATAGTTAGTTAGTTTCAAGTCCTTCCCACACATATGGTGTATACGTTGATGAAGGTTGAGGGACGTCATCCTGTCACCCTTGATGTTGTCTTGTCAAGTTCTCCTTTGTCGACCTCTGTCAAGATTACCTACCTTCTTTTCTGTTCTGATCTTTAGGGGTGATGATTAGGTAAACATGATGATGGAAATGTTCCTCCAGGTTTGTTTCAGCTTCTCAATAAGCCTTACTAGCAGCCTGAGGGATGCCTGCCTGTCTTCATTGATTTTGTCTTGCCAAATTTTCCTTTGTCGACCTCTGTCAAGATCACCGGACCAAAAAACTGTCACGGACCATTCATCAGTATAATAGCAACTTAATCCGTACTCAGGATTTGTGCGCATGGCAGGACAAATATGTTAACCTCCAGGCCTGACTAGGACTGATTTGTAAATCATACAGATTAATTCTGCCTTGGAGGCCGAGGATGACTGAGCAACTCATTTGTACGATAATGAAGGTGACCCTTTAGCTATAAGAACAAAGGGTGAAGGACACGATAATTAGTGTGTTCGCTCCATGTTGAGATTTATGCATCGGTATCTGTACAGCCAGTATGCCGACTTTCGGCATAGCAGATAAGCTTCGCAGGCAGCAGCTCGTTATATTACACTAAACGACCTGTACTGTCACATCTAAACTTTGCACATCTAACTGCAAGCATTTTTTAAGCTATCTAGTGGATGCCACTACGAAATTTGGCGGTAACGAGTTCAACGGATGTGTGCGGAAATAGATCGAAAGTTGTTCTTTGCCCTTCAGTACTAGGTACCTAGTACGCGGGCCATATCGGGATATCAGTTCGAATCATCTTGACTCACACCAGAACATTCCGAGAATCTACCTTCCCAAATGACAACGTTACAGCTATAATGCAAAACGTGCATGTCAAAGAAATTGCCATTTTTGCCTTGCAGATATGATTGCCTGAGATGTGTAGATCGGGTACACGGTGATTATGGTATTTTCCCTGATGGCGAGAGTGATGTGTACGAAAATAGATCTAGTACTATACTTTGACCTCCAGCATTATGTACCAACTGATATCTTTGCAACCTGTTTCGTCTCGACACTTACCAAATCCAGAGAATCCACCCGACCAAATCACAGCATTACAGACATAAAACAAAAACATTTCTGTCGAGATTGAGCTTGATGATTTGATGTCTGTAAATTTGCCGTTTTTGCCTTGCAGGAGCGATTGACTGAGCTGAGTGGTGAAATAGCCTGTGTAGACGAGACCAAACGTAGGTGGCGCTTCTGTCATGTAAGAGGGAAGCAAGGCACCATACTGCCGCCGACAACCATCTTAGATGGGCTCTGAAGCACCCGATGTCTTGCTAATGTCCAAGTGATGTCGGCCATCGTAACACGTATTAGAGTTGAGACGTGTGTTCTGTAACGGCCATATGATACCTCGACTACTTTGGGCTGAATTATGAAAGCCTCGTAGTTGTATGTTGCATCATCGATGCCAAAAGGACAATATGCTGTAGAGATAGATAGCAAAGAGAGATGGGTGGAGATTTAAAGTTGATCGCTTTTGTATCTAAAAATCCAGATCTTTCACAATCTACGTCATGAAGCAGATCTGGTGATCATCCCGTGGTTGTGATCTTGGCCTAGATTATACCAGCTTCGACCGTATGAACTGCAACTGGTGAAGAGACACTGAGTAAGCATGGGAAAGGGACGAACGAGGAAGGAGAGCTATTGTTTTATTGATTTTGCCTTTCTGCTAACGCTACGTCGAGAAGCATTCTTAAAATGCCAGTGTGTCGAGGGTACAAGATGGCTGATCTCCAGAGTAGATCTCTCGAGTATTTATAGGGAAAAAGAAATGACGTATACTGTTTATATGATGTGTATGTCAATCGGCCTGTATTCTTCGAAATAGGATGTGAGTTGATGACGTCTGCAGTGTTTGAGTAATAAGCAACGATTGTGTTTGGAGTCATCGATTAGGAACGACGATCGATTCGATCTGACCATGACGAAAATGACGCCGTTGTATGTCGGGTGTGTTGCCAGAGTCACAGATTGTATAATATGTAATATACGGTACCACAAGTAATAATTAATGTGTCCCCGTTATACGAATGGGCTGACAACCTTATTGATTTATTGTCTGAAAATTAAAATCTCTGTAATATAGCGTGCACAAAAGGTGCTTTGGACAAAGTTGATAACAAACTTTATTGATATTCATCTAGCAATATGAACACCGAACTGTAACATATTAACACCGAAATGTGCATTTGAAATATGTTCCTATCTTCATGGTAGATCAACAATATAGGCTTTTACATTCCAACGTTAACTTTTTTATATAGCTTGTAGTTAAATTGTATGATAAAAGTTTACAAGTTACTGTTCTGTAAATATTACAAGCTTAGAATTACTTTACCTTTAAATTGGTAAACAGAAAGGTTTCATTGACACTTTACTTAATCAATCGACTTGTTGGTTCCAGACGACGATCAACCAGATCAGAATGTAGCATGTTAACCAATGTATGATACTTACCATTTGAAATGTAACATTACCTACATATGGTTCTAACAATCAAGATATCATATTAACCCATAAATATCTATTCTTTACAAAGATCAACGTTGAAATGTTACCAAAAAAAATTAATAGGCATGTGAACTCTATACACATTTGTACCATGAAGGCAAGTTGAATATAGTTAAGATCTGTATCCTTCAGGAGACTAAATAAAGATTGAAAATAACAGTCCACTCAGTTTGTTTAGTTGTGTTTTTGTGGTCGCATGTTGGGTGCAGGTACAGTTACTGTAGCAGTACAGTACAGTAGATTTTTGGTACAACATCCTTTAACAGAGAAAGCTTAACCAGCAACAGAGAAACTTCAGTCAGACAGAGGGCCTACTGGTTTGTCGCCTTTAAGCCTAAACTTCCTGCTGCAATTTGCGGACTGACTCCTAGATCCTAAAGATAAGATTTCTTTAAGGCAGAAACCCAACTGAAAAGCAATTTACGTGAAACATATCGTTACTCATCGGAAGAGGGTGCTCTTGACTTCTAGAAGCTGACACGTTCCAGGCACTTAAGGAAAGCGGAAACCTTCTCCTTCCATTTCAGCGAGTCTCATGACGAATGGGAAAGGTACAAGTCATCGATCACAACCGTGATGTGTGGACACACTTACCCGACGGTGATTCTTTAGCCGCAGCAAATTAAGTCAATAATTTCTCAGGCGCCGGGTGTCTAGACCGGTCAGCCACTCAAGATAGTCGTAAGTTTGACTCGGATGACCTTCTGCCACACCAAATTGTTTCTCGGAGAAAACACTTCAACTTTTCTCATTATGGTTCCTCTCATAAAACACTTAACATCGCCTTGGTGATTACTAAGATCATTAAGCATGATCCATAAGTGGCGTCGTGTTGGCGTAACGGTTTTGGTGTTAGGCCCAGAACCCAGAGACCCTTGGTTCAAATGCCCTGACATCCCTAACAGCCCTTGAGAAAGGCACTCCAGACGACCCTCTTCGCTCCACTTAGGTGTTAAAATGGACTCTTTACTTTGGGTGGGAAGGCGAAAGGCAGTGGAAGGAGACGGTTGTGGATAACAAACAGACTGCCCCTCTCTCTCTGGCTCATTCCCTGTCGTCGAGGATTAGTGGGAAGGGCAGGCCCTCTGATGGCTGAACAGTCCTATCCTGGAGAGGCATGCTCGCCCGCATCGCTGGCAGATGAACTGGTTCTGGGCTGGTAGACTGCCCCTACGGCCTCACAAAAACTATGGAACTACCTTTACATTACCGAAGATCACTTTTTTATGAGCCTTCCAATGATGCAAAAGTGTGATTACGTGCAACGCCATTAGTGACCTTTAACCTCCCCTATAGATGTTGATGTCCTTTGTAACAGCAAGCAGTGACAGCTACTCTATCAACAGATCAAAGGCCTACATATTCTCCACTAGGGGTGGGTACCGGTATTCAGGTCCGGTCCAGACCCAGGTCCAGAGGGTCAGGTCCAGGTCCGGACCTGTACCTGTACCTGTACCTGATTAAAGCAGTGTCACAATACATCATATTTTGGAGAGTATGACACAAGTAAAGGTTTCTGTGAGTCCTACAAATTGTGTTCAAATTGCATATTAGAATAAAGTGATTATTCTCGGTGCACACTAACGTGCACTCGCCGGCTGTTGATTCATCTACATGAAACCACGACTCGTTAAATCTGCTTATTTGTATTTTATTACCGGTTATGTGTGACCGCCTGTTGGTAGCCTGGTACTGTGAATTTTCTAATCGGTCCATAGGCCGGTCCACTGATTTTTTCTGGACCGTTATTTTTGGACCGGTCCATAAGAAAATACCGGTTTTGTACTGGTACACGGTACCGGTACCCACCCCTATTCTCAACGTTATCTATTATTTGCAGGTTTTAACTAATGAAAAGCAATGTTGCGAAGAAAATGGGGCTTGGAATCAGGTACAAATTACTTTCTAATGTTAACGAATTCGGTAATTTAACGGTCGTTGATTTGTTTTCTTATATATTTACGATGAACGAGTGAGAAAACAAAACTTGATTAAGGATTCCTCGCTGATCAACCACAATATGTCAATCAAATCATGCCTAACTCATTATAATGTAACGAAATTAGAAATGACATTACCCCTCTCCAGTGTAACTTCTTAAATGTATGGCTTTTTAATGCCCAGGAAAAAAAAAAACAGTAAAGTATATGTATTGTCTATTCTTTACATAGATAGTTATGATATTGGGCCTAAAGAAAATGTGTTTCATGTCGGTCTGTACACTATCCAAAACAAATCATAAAGACATTCTAAAAGCATTTACATCGATAGGGCTTTGGCTACATACTGTAGAAAGATGTTTTGGAGCCTACTGCATCAAGATATGCCTTTAGTTAGTTCAATATGGGCTTTTGAGAATTCATCCAAGTATTATCCATTTTAACCCCTGCAGCAGAAATAGCCGGTGAAATGTCAGAATCACAAAATGGAGTGCAAAATATATGTTCTTGTTGTAAGGTTCTGACACTGAATAGTCCCCGATGTTAATCGGGTTTGTGAAAAAGCATCTTTTTTGAAAACTAATCCTTTGATAATTTTTTTTCATTTATCAGAAACCAGGAATGTCTGATAGTCATTGATCTTATCGGACCGAATAGGAACAGCCTAAAACATTTAGGCCTTTAGGCTTCCGATGGATGAAGAGTAAGGGTGAGCCAGATCAAAACGGATGTGTTCTAAAGGCCACTAATGACTGTCTGGACGTGTCCAAGCCCAAGATTGATAAGGATGGGCGTCTTGATCTGTGCCCGAGTCTTGTCATTAATGGCTTTCTTGAGGACAAATGGGGGAATGAATGATAGTTGATGGAAAGGTAGACTTAACACAGAAATGCGATTTGCCAGTGGAATCCCAAATGGTAAGACGCTGTCGTAAGCATTCTAGTTAATCATCGATATTGCTTCCAACCATTGTATAAAGAGGCGGTTTAAATTCCACACAGCGTGTCTTCTAATGTAAGCTTCGGCCCAGATGCCAAGAGGAACATACCATTCTAACGACATGACTAGCCTAGATGGGGCTTACAGATTGCGGTGATACAGAGGCAGTACTCATCAAAGGAGAATCCGTCAGACGTATTCGGACTCTCAAAATTAGGTCATGGTCTAAATATCAGAAGTTAATCATCGATATAGCTTGCAACCATTGTATAAAGAGGCGGTTTAAATTCCACACAGCGTGTCTTCTAATGTAAGCCTCGTCCCAGATGCCAAAAGGAACATTCCATTCTAACGGCATGACTAGCCTAGATGGGGCTAAAAGATTGCGGTAATATAGAGGCAGTACTCATCAAAGGAGAATCCGCGAAATGTATTCTGACTTCCAAAAGTAGGTCATGGTCTGTATATCAGAAGCTGACAGCACCAAAGGTAATGGAAAAACGTCTCCCAAAGGTATTTACCCAGTTCAGAAGTGCGATGTAATTTGAATTGCAAATAACCAAGCATTGCCAATGGGCTTTCAGCTTTTCGAGAAAGCCTCATCGCCAATTGATAACATCCTTCTCTTCAGAAATGACCCATATTCTCCGAAAATAGCACATATGCATTTTCAAACATCATCTTGCAAAACTTAAAAAACTCTCCGTAATTCAGAAAACGGACACATTAAACTAGTCAAGGAATCATTTGTCGTAAAGCTAGTCCAGGAGTCCTCTGTCTAATAGATTAATTGACAATTCCACATGTATATCAAGAATATATTGTCACAAAAACTAACGCATCTTCAAGAGAGAGATCGATCCTCTCTTGAGAAGTCCCACACTGGGCCTCTGGTCAAAGGTTACATATCTAAATTTATACTCTCCTCTCCTGTACATGACACTTAGTAAGAGCACTTAACGGGGGTCCGTTAAAGTTAACTCATCTCGGATACTGAAAGATTGATGGTCTAAAGAACTGATGTTGATGAAGCGCAAAATCAACGCTGCTGAAGCAAAGACTGTCTAGTTTACAAACTAAGACATCCGAACTGGCTTCTAGTGTCTAAAGTAACGTTGCAACTTCAGTCAACTGCTGACTCAAAGAGAACTGAATCATATTATTTTTATCATAAACGTTGGCAGCGCAGACAAAATATTAACAACCCATACTATCGGAAGTTTTCTAGAAATAATGTTAATCGACTAGATTATAAATTTAAATGTTAAAAAAAGACTTAAAGAGATTCAGATACCAACTCAAGGACATTTCTCATAAAGACGGGGTTAACTCGGGCCTACTATTCCTTATACGTTTAACATTTAGCATTTGTAAATGAATAGTTGATAAATGGTAAATGATGAATGAACAAATCTTCAATTAATGCTCAGACAAATCTTCTGTGCATCCTTTGTCTATTCTGATGACGTTGTAATCCATCAAAACCGGGACCCGGGTGATCCCAACATTGTTAAATCCCATCTACAACCCCTTGATTCAGACAGGATGGAATGGCCATGACCAGAACCCATATTTCATGCGTACCTCCCTCGTTTTAAAGGTCCCCCTCGTTTGCCACGCCATGTTTCATTCAACCCACTCTCATTAGTAAATTGCAAAACAAATTGAAAGGGCCCCGGGCGTCACTGAGAATAGGCAGAGAAAAATGAGTTACGGTCGCCGTAATTGCCAACAGGGCATCACCTAATTCTCTAAAAATGGAAGACGAGTCCTCGGAGACAATCTGCGGTGTTGTCTTGAAAAGAATCGATACTTAAGACACACGACCTACCAGCACGCTTCGTTGAATTCCAAGGTACTGCTGTCTATCAGTTGCTTTGTGTTCATCGCGACCCATCGTGAAAAGTAAGGGGCTGAACTAAAATAATTATTTACTGTAGGAGATAACAAAGCAGTGCAGTTAATTAAGCCCTAAGGAAAGAACCTAAATGTTACCGAACTATCGTCAGATAGATCCCTTTGTTAGTTGTGAAGCTAATTATTAATTCTTTCCTGCTTGTTATTCTCAGTTCTACATTATATGTTTATTTTCCTGGTTTACCAATTGAGATCATTTTCTGTACATGGCGTGTATTCAGTTTCCTTTTCGCTTGTATATCATGCTTATGTATATATTTGATAGATAGATAGAATCCGTTGTGTTTATGTTCCTTACAGTTTGTTTTTCCGTTCTTCTCATACTGTTAACGTTTTGTTTAGATGAAAGTGCAATTAGAAATTTAGAAAAGGAAGTCAGTACAGTAGAGTATTACGTTCGTAAAAGATCACCATACACTATACTCAGGGAAATAGTACTCGCGAGTGCCAAACGAATAGAAGATCTTAAACCAACGTTAAACCTCGTGAAGGGGATTGTTAGCACCTTCTATTAAATGGGTTTTACAACCGGCCAATGTGTTTTATCTATAAAGGTATTATTAGTTGTTTTTTTCAGGCGTGTGAAGCTACAACATCTATCCTTTGGGCAAAATTCATTTAAAAACTCGAAGGCACCTACATGTTAGCATATTGGTCAGCGAATAAATTATTTGACTAAAAATAAACATTGACCAAAACTTACGTATTCCCAAGCATATCCTATCAATGGTATTTTTCGGCATTTGTTAACTATAGTAAACAGTTTATCAAATTTGCAAATGTATAGAATATTACTGCATATGGCTGCCATGAGCAATTACTAGAATTGCAGCTTTTTTCAAAGTAATAAATTCTCGTTTCCATGATTTAAATCATACTCCAATCTTACGTTTAACATCATATAAACTCTGTACACATTCATTGGAAAAACACGCTTCACAATAGTGTTCATCAACATATCCAGATGGCATCTACATTTAAGTCACATAACTGCTACTAAAAGAGTAGCCAAGAAATCGTTGAACTGTAATAGCCATGGGGAAAGTAGACAAACAGGATAACCGATCCTTAAACATTTCCCCAGGGTTTTCATTTATAAACGGGTAGAGCTATTGATTGCATGCAAATGTATTGATTTTGATGTAATTGTGATTCTGCAATCGTTTATCAAGAAACAGTTCATAATATGCCTCCAGAAGATTTACCTTGCAATAGGATATACTGCAAATGCAGAAATGTTCGCGGTGGTTTTAAGTTCGCGGTTTTCGCGGCGACCGTTACACCGCGAACTTAAAACCACCGCGAACACACCATTTTTGCCTTAGCGCGAAATAAAAACCAAGCGAACTTAAATGCATTTACAGTATTATATTTTACCCTCTTGAAGGCAGTGGGGATAGTAGAAATGAAACGTTCAGAGTCATAGGTAGCCTGGCTACCATAAATGATTCAAATTGAAGAGAAACGACTGTGATTTGTCGTCATTGTGTACCAGACTTTGCTTCAAGACACAATTCAAACTATACAACTGGATGAAATTCGGAAATGTAATTCCTGACGTTTCCAGTGACCTCCATGATTCTTCTTCAGCGTCACTGAAATGGACTCGGGCAAAACAAATACAATGCTAATAACAGATAAGTATGTACCTTATTTGTTTTTTCCATACCACACAAGATTACAAAGTCTGTCTAATGTTTGCTTCCGTTAAAAAAATAGCTTCATGACTCCGATAAAGACATATTCAAGGACAATTCAAACCCCAAGTTCACATCGATTTCTGATCAAGAGTAAAGATGTGATTCGATTAACGACGATTGTGGAAATGAGATATCCCGTCCCCGGAATGGACGTATTGATTTTGACTTTATATTACATACGGTGATTCTATCATAACGGTTTGCCTGGTTGCGCTTGATATATGATAAAAGGGCAGACGCGAATGAGATGTTCAGCAATCGAATATGCAGAAAACGATTGCCAGGGGGTAACAACCAGATTTCTTTCATAGTTTCAATGGCGCAGTGTGAAACACTAAAGATAAGATTTTCTCGCATCCCAAAAAGTTATTGTAGCTTATGATAGTACATGGTCAATATTGGTCGTGGTAAAAAACATAATTCATCACTAACGAAATTGAGAAAGAAAACCAAATGAAATATATTTCCGTTGACTATCATTTCCTCATGAAACAGACGAGCCTGGAGACAGATGTCCATCTTCACTGCTACCTTGACAGCCCCCCCCCCAACAACCCGAGGTGAAAAGGGACTAGGTAGGTAGGTAGGTAGGTATCATTTCCTTTTGGTATCCTTTAATCAGATCGCCCAGTAAGATCAGTTGATATTTACATAAATTCGACCACATAAGGAAATGGCTGACATGATATATAATAGAAACGGTCACAAAACTATGAGCTGGGTCAAAACAGCATACCATACACGTACGTTCTTCACGCAGATACTGTTGATTCAGGATAAAGGTACTACTAACTGTGGACCATCGGTTCACGAATATGATTTCAGCATTCAACAGACGATAGAAGCTGGTTCCAAGTACCCCCTGGTAGCTTATCTCATATAGTTCTGATGAGCCTCGTTCGCTGAAGACTTTGTGACTTTGATGGAACTCCTACTGGCAATTGCAATGCACAGGAATACTACTGCGAACTTGATTTATCGATGGGAAAGCTTTTAGTTCGCGTGATTAAGCCTCGGAGAGTGCATTGAACCCCGGGGACAAACTCCATCTAATCCGTGTATCTAATCTTTATCTGGTCGTTTGGCACGAGTGAGAGTAACACAGGTTTGTGGGATTTTCATATTTGGTTCCATCCGCAGTGTGGGTAATCTTCACCAAGGCTGCAGAGGGTGTTAAGCCCCTATCCCACTGGACCCGCGGTACGGTGGCGGCCTCGCTGCGCCCTGAATTGGATTTGTCTTACCCTAGCCTTGACTTTATAATGGGAATATCATGCAAAACTTACAAGTGTGACTAAAAAGACAACAAAACACGATGATGAAAAAATATGACGATAAATAGCGAATGCTATCTGAAACGTCTGGCTGTTTCAAAATTTTAACCAGTTGCTTGAGTAACTATTTTTGGCGTATCATATTACCTACATGTCTAAATTTCATCAACTAAATATAAAACAAATATCAACCATTCAAACAAACAAAATTCTTTACCAAAAACTTACAATTGTTTTTACAATTCTGCTAATAACCTACTAAAAAATTACACAGCAGCCTACTACCATTCTGCTGTCAACCCAACTTTGGTACGTAAGAACTACAAACGATGTTCTACATGTCTGTACTTCCTTAATGGCTTAAACATGAAAAATTCAGTAGGTTCCTATCACCAGCCAAAGTGCCTGTTATATACGTCACCGTCGATCTACTCCTTTTGCTTTTACATTTCCTAGAATCGATTCGCAGTAAAAGTTTCTTTGGAATCACACTTAGAAAGTTGTGTGCATGGGCAGTTCAACGGACACAAAGCCTATGCGGAATACTAATGAATGACCAGCGGAAGTCGACTGATAAAAAGTACTAGGTGTCATATAGAAATGGAAGAAAAGGAGATTCTATCGATATCAAGCTTGTCCGTCTTGTGTTAGTCTGTGTAGTTGTACGTGTAAGAATATGCAAACTGTGACCATATAGTCACCGGTTGCTCATGTGAGCGGCTTTGGCCGGAAGTTACGACCACGCACCGGAAGATCTGCTTGGAGATTATATATCAACTGCATTCCAAATCTAAAAGGCTAAAAGTTTCTTACGGACGCATAAGTACAAAAATAGTTTTGAAACTGACGAAGCTCTCTATTGTCACACACACACCCATACACACACGCGCGCGCGCACACACACACACACACACACACACACACACACACACACACACACACACACACACACACACCATGAGTTCTGAGTCGTTTCTATAAAAACTTGATAATCACCGGGTGACAAAGTTTACTTTTCCTGTCTTACAGAAAAAAAATCAACGTCATCGACCTAAACCCAGACATCCCTGACAATCTGATCGATGTTTGTCTGACGGTACTAACAATTTTCCGGTACACCAATACCACTTTGCAGGCTTGGAAATTCCTCGTATTTCGAAATGTCAGTTTTTATGACTAATACTATCTACCCTACCGTAACCGATACGTATAGGATTTACCTCAACGTCTAACTAAATATATAAGCCTTAACTAGCCGTGAGCACAGCTCAGTCCTCGTCAAGTAAACATATAATACAAAGCTAGACTTATGATAGACGTATTTCCACACCAACAACAACAAAAGAGTATCTGAAAAACAATTAGACTCGTACTTTATTTGTACATTATCACCCTCTTGAGAAATGATATGATTTTACTGCCAGCAAATTCAGTGCCATGTTCAGTGCAGTTTATTTAGTAGCTCATTTTATCTCATGGATACACAGCAGTTTTATATAGTGGAGACTTGAATTGAATAGAAAATTCTATTGAAAGTTGCAGCTTAGAATTCATGAACGAACTGGCAACAAGGTCTGTAACTATGGGTGAGCCATTTGTATGGTGACTGTGATAAGTAAACTTCCGGCCTTTAGAATAGTCCGTGTTAAAGCTACCCATCCATGTCCTGGACATAAGTGCTCGGAATTCACAGACGTTCTGGCTTAAGCGGGTCTGACTACCTGCCCATTTGTCACTGCCAAGTCAACTTCCCCTTCAATGTAGCGTGCGTAGTCCAGTGGTTAGCGATCTTACCTCTGGAACTAGAAGCCGCCAGTTTGATCCCGGCTGTGTCGCTCACCCGACATACAAGATACCGGAAAGGGTCGCAGTCCATAGGACGGGACGTTAAGCCGTTGTCCAATGTTCATTGTGCTTTTCGAAAAGAGCTAGGGGAATTTCCCCGTTACAATGAACCCGCAAATACTGTACATAGCGTCTGTCTTCTCCCTCACGACCAGTGGACGATTAGCTCTCCAATGAGCTGTAGACAAGCGCTGCTCTAGACGAGCATCAATCATTATCACACGTTTGGATTGCTCCATGTTTTCTTTTAAAATTAAATATCTATAAATACATATACAGAACTTTGGGCACGGATACGACGATGCTATAAGTGAACCAGATCTACCTGGAAAGACAGAAGAGTGTTGCATCGTTACCTGAGGGACACTCAGAACTATAATCAGACTGCCTTCATCCATGTGTACCGTCCGTTCTGAGCTGCTCTAAGCTTCTAGAAGACATAGCTTCCCTCGGATAGGACGCTAAATGGAGGTCCCGTGTTTGGGGAGAGCCACACCCCGTGCACGTTAAAGAACCCACCACATCTTTCGAAAAAGAGTAGGGGCATGCCCCGGTGTGCGATGGTCCAAATTCTTCTGTCTGGAGTTGGTGATTCACTACAAATCACCCGGATGGAGGCCTGGTGAACCTCCATCTCGTATCAGCCAAGTGCAGCAGATTCATCAACAAGTTGATGTTGGCTACCTAACCCAAAGAAGAAGAAGAAGACAAATCTGGGATTTAGATGTAGCCAGTAGATTCCCTCTTGAATATCTGCATCAGTCAACCAGATCTAGGAAAGACAGAAGAGTGCCGCATCTATACCTAAGGAACACTCTGCAACCAGACTGTATTCATACATTTGTAAATGCATCAATGTTCAATCGTCCGTTCTGCTTAAATCTTCTAGAAGATAAACCTGGGCTTTAGATAAAGCCCATAGACATGATGATGCGGTGAAAATGATAGACAGGGCCAGTAAATTCCCTCATGAATATCTGCATCAGTCAAGCAGATCTACTAGAAAAGACAGAATCGTGCTGCATCTATGACGTGTGGGACACTCAGAACTGTAACCTGAGTGCATTCATACGTTTGTACATCCATCAATGTCCAATCGTCCGTTCTGCTTAAACCTTCTAGAAGATAGATCTGGGCTTTAGATAAATTCCATAGACATGTTGATGCGGCGAAAAGGATGGACGGAGCCAGTAAATTCCCTCTTGAATATCTGCATCAGTAAACCAGATTTACCAGAAAAGACGGCAGTGTGCTGCATCTATGACTGGTGGGACACTCAGAACTGTAACCCGAGTGCCTTCATACGTTTGTACATCCATCCGCCTACGTCTGTTCTGCTTAACTATCTAGAGGGCAAATCTGGGCGTTAGTCTATCAAAAATGATGGACATTGTCAGGAAACTTCCTCATAGATCTCGGCAGAACTTACAAGACGGCAGTCTATTACGCTCCCTGCACCTTCCGCTTTGGTTCAACCTTTCAGAAGATAAATCTGGGCTTTAGACGTAGTCTATAGACACGAGGACGCTATTGAAAGTGATAGACACATATAGCCAGTAGCTTCCTTCATGAAGATCTACATCAGTCAACCAGATCTACTAGAAAAGACGGCAGTGTGCTGCATCTATGACCTGTGGGACACTCAGAACTGTAACCTGAGTGCATCCGTACGTTTGTACATCCATCAATGCATAGTCCGGTCTGCCAGAAGATAAATCTTGGCTTTAAAAGTAGTCCATAGACATGATGGTGATATCGAAAGTGAAAGACATGGCCAGTAGATTCCCTCATGAAGATCTACATCAGTCAACCAGTTCTAGCCAAAAAGGCGGCAGTATGTTGCATCATACCCGAGGGACACTTAGAACTGTAACCAAACTTTCTTCATCCGTCCATCTTTGTCCATTACTGTCCCTGCATCTTCCGCATCAAGCTTCTGGGCTTTACATGTAGTTGATAGACATGATGATGCTATCGAAAATGATAGATATAGCCGGGATACTTCTTCATAGATCTCTGAATCAGTTAGCGAGTTACAAGACAGCAGTGTACCGTAGATGTAACTGATGGACATTTGGGACTGTAACCTAACTGCCTTCACACATCCATCTATGTCCATTACTGGCCCTGCATCTTCCGTTCTGCTCCCATCTCCTTAAAGATTAATCTTGACTTCAGATTAGTCTATAGGCACGATGATGCTATCTTAAATGATAGACATACTCAGGAAACTTCTTCAGGGATCTCCGCATCAGTTAATGTGTTACAAGACGGCAGTGTACAGTAAAAAATACCTGAGGGGCATTCAGAACCGTAGCCTGGCTGTCTTCAGGCATCAATCTATGCCCATTACTGTCCCTGCATCTCTCGTTCTGCTTCAACCTTCAGGAAGATATATCTGGCATTTAGACTTAGTCTATAGACACAATGGTGCCATCAAAAATGATAGACATAGTCAAGAAAATTTCACCGTTAATCTCTGCATCTCAGTCACAGTTACAAGGCAGGAGTGTGCTGAAGTTATACATGAGGGACATTCTGTAACCCGGCTGCATTTATACCTCCATCTATGTCCATCACGCGTCCTGCACTTTCGTTCTGCTTCAACCAAAACATGATAGACATAGTCATGCAACTTCTTGGTGAATCATATAGCCGACAACAGTGCACTGTATTCATTGAAGACTGCAACAACACTGACTTCATACATCCATCTATGCCAATTACAGTCCCTGCATCATCTTCCTTTCTGCTTTAAACCTCTGGAAGATAAAGGGCATTCAGGAAGATATATCTGGCATTTAGATGTACGTAGTATATAGACACAATGATCCTATCGAAAGTGATAGACATGCTCAGGAAACTTCTTCATAGATCTCTTCATTAGTTAACGAGTTACAAGACAGTAGTCTACTGACGTTATACGAGGGACATTCAGAACTGTAACCTCACTGTCTTCATACATACATCTATGCCCATTACGCTTCCTACACCTTCCGTTCTGTTTCAACAAAAGAAAAAGATAGACATAGTCAGAAAACTTCGTCATGAATCTTTGAATCAGTTAACCGACAGCAGTGTACTGTATTGATGATGATGATACTAGTGTATTTATACATGAGGGACATTCAAGACTGCATTCATACTCCTATGCCAGTTACAGTCCCTGCATCTTCTGTTCTGCTTCAACCTTCTAAAAGATTAATCTTGACTTTAGACTTAGTCAATAGGCACGAAGATGCTATCAAAAATGATAGCCATACTCAGGATTTTCTTCATGAATCTCTGGATCAGTTAACCAGTAACAAGACAGTAGTGTACTGAAGTTATACCTGAGGAACTGTCCCAACTGTAACCCGGCTGCCTGCAAACATCCATAAATGTCCATTACGCCCCCTGCCTTTTCATTTCTGATTCAAAACCTCTGGAAGATAAATACGGGCTTTAGATGCATTCTGTAGAAGAGGTGATGATATCTTAAATGATAGACATAGTCAAGAAGCTTCTTCATGAATCTGTGTATCAGTTAACCAGTTATAAGTCTATAATAAGACAGCACTGTACTGAAGTTATACCTGAAGGACATTCGGGACCATAACCGGGCTGCATTCATACATCCATCAATGCCCATCACACTTCCTGCATTTTCCGTTTTGCTTCAACCTTCCAGAAGCTGTCTGCTGCAACGGATCGATATTGTACCGTCTCATCAGATAGAATCCTGGGCAGGGGAAGTTGTCGAGTTGCAATGCCAGGTAGATCCAAAACTCCCATTTATTTCTCCCTCAGGTGACAGGATGTTTCAGCTCCTGGTGTTACAGAGCGTAACGTGTTATCATCACGAGGCGTGTTACTGAAGGCTATACATCCCGCATAGCTGCGTGAAGATGCAACTAGGGAACATTAAAGAGCTGAAAAAAACACGCAGATTGTGTTTGTGCGTGCCAAGGTGTACCTTATGTCGTGAATGTGGCTGATCATATAATTTCATGGAATAGAGATCTTGGGGAGAATACGTATTTCTAAGCTAAAACTCATTGTCGCATCATTGATATGGTTACGACAAGTTACTAGCGTTACTTTTTGCTACCTTCTTCTTGCAGATATGTGCATGCACTGGATGTGAATTTGTTTAACTGACCATCTGTAACAGTTCTTCGTCTGGAGAATACCTTCTCCTCTTCTCACCCTGACATCTTATGGGCCAGTAAGTTGTCACCATCACTATGATTCATGAACTTTCTCCACACTAAGCCTTTTCTTTGACTGCTTGGAAGTTTGCCTAGGTCCTTTTTATTTCAATGATTTGCACTAACCGTATTTTTCTTGGCCTGCCGACTGATCTCTTCCTTTTTAGGGGTTAGGTTAAGATCAGTTTTACATCTCTGGGGAAGAACTGCCGAGGAAAGATTGGAACTAGATCTATAGTCCTCTTTACGATCTATCGATTTCTGAGCTGAATGAAGACGGTAAAGAGTAATGTCCTTGGCTTTCCGCAATGCGGAGTGCTGATTAGATGGGGTAGTATCAGTTCCATCGTTTGTTGCTACAACTTGGCCTGGAGAGCAATATCAGGACTAGTGATCACTGGAACGGGGACATGGATTTACTTTTATTAGGGCCGTGTGAGGACTTCGATTCCAGGTTCGTTTCTGTAGCAGGAATAGGGTATATCTTTACAGGGAGGGGTTGCTAGAACATAGGATCCCCATTTTACGTCCCTTTTGAAAGACGGGTGCAGCCCCAACCGAGATGAGCTGTCCCGGGGTTTGACTGGGATGTCTTAGTAAGCAACTAATTGGAACCAGAAAAGACAGAAGCTCAACTGTAAGGGTGCTACTAGTTACGTCTAATTTCGTGTAGTGTAGTGATGATCAACGTAACGGGCTTCTATTGGCTTGTATTGGCAACCAGACTGAAATGATATATCACCTATTCAGCCCTTTAATAACTGATCCCACTTCACACAGTTAGGACATATGAAATGAAGATGAATATCATTCCTAATAATGCTAATACGTTACTTGTAATATCTTTCCCGGAGGCTCATTGCAAATAACAAAATGCAATGAATGAAAATAATAAAAATGGGGGCGTGTTTCAAATTTTAATTTCAAAGTCTAAATCTGCTGATAGCACTCGTGTATGTACACTGTCACTTTGCATTTAGGAATTAGAACGTATGATAATGAATATCACATATAACAGGCTTGCTGAGTGAAATAATTGTTCTTCCTACGCCTATCATAAAACTGAGCTACAACCCCAAGCGAGAGACCTTCAGAAGATCGAGAGCCTACCGCGGACCCAATGTCTGGAATAGTTTCCCGCCAGACACTCGTACAGCTCCGAATCTGACTTCCTTTAAGAGACCCTTGAAGTAACAGACATGACCAAAACGAACGGCCACGGACCATGAACCAGCTTTCGCTATATGTTTTGTACCATGTATATGTAATGATATATGTTGATAGAGTTATTAGGACTTAAATGATGTAATTTGTATCTCTGTTACATTTTATCTGACCCCTACCTCTTCCCTCATGACCTCAATGAAAAGCGGCCTGCAGGCCGATTTGATCTTCTCATTCATGAATAAACAGAGGTTCAAACAAACAAACTGCACAGCAAACGCGTTCTCTAGTGTGTCCACTTATCATCTACAATAACTTCTCCTTGCAGACATACTGTACGGCACAAATTACATTAGGGACATCGAGGTCCTTTCGCCTTGGGAAGTTACGCAGAGAAAATGACATTGGGCGCTACGTGAGACCGTGGTAAGGCAATTTTGTTGCAGTCTGAGAATCCAAATTGCTGTGGCGAATAGGTGGCAATGCATTCGACACACCTCTTGGGTATAATGTTGCATAATCAATCATATTTGCGTCACACTGCCGCACGGAGCCGTTCCGTTCATCACAATTATTTTCTTGAATATTCCAGTCTCAAGCAAGAAAGATGGCTTGCTTGGAAACCCATGACCCGCATCATTTATATTACCCATGTTGGTTCATCTTACATGCAGGCAATAAAGTCATACCGACGTTTGCAATGACTGTACATGCTTTAAGCTGTGCTAAATATAGACGCAGATTTATCAAAATGCACAGAACTCGAAGAAGAGATTGGTTGTCTCTTTCCTTTGGGAAACAGTTGAGTGATATCAAACTTTTTCTCATCATAAAAATGCGGGTATCATCGCGGAACTGATCATAGTCCTCCCATAAAGATGACTAACTCATCAATGATCAAATATTAGTTTCAAATTTGTACCTTAGTGCTAATTGTAAGTAGATTAGATACAATATGTATTTAAGGTACTGGGAAGATATTGAGAAACTAATTCCTTTTAATTCATCATGAATCCGAAAATGCAGGAAGACTACCTCCACTGCAGACCCCGTACAGCTACGCGGGATCTGATATCATAATGCTGACCAGAGGGAAATCAGGCAAGGAAATGGGAACCAAAAAGCTGAAACTACACAGTGTACAATAAATCAAGCAACTGGATGATAAGTACGTTTCAGATTTTACAGCATCTAATGTCTTTCATCAGTGACCGAGGATGTTCATTCCATGTCACCAATGAAATATAGTGGATGCTGTCTTATGTAATGTTCTTGCATTATGTAATGTTCTACTCGGATGTCTAACCTTCATCGACCTGTAATAAAATTGCGTGAAGTGGGAAAGTATACTGTAGGGTTTCTATAGGATGTTATATGAAGGTTATCTATCGTCTCATATCATTGTGCAGTCCATGAAAGATGACTTTGATTCTATATTCACAATACATTTGATAGGTGTATCGTGCATTAATGGATGATATCAATCAAGGCTTTGATGGGTACAATTTCTCTTTCAATTCGTTAAAGATAATAAGTATGTATTGCACCGCTACGATGGAATAACCAGTTCGCCGATGATGAAATTAGCAAAGATGATAAATTCAACGTGCAGACAATTTCAAGAATCTTCAAACTAATAACCTAATACGATGTCGACCATTATCATAAATTCTATTTGTGAATACACTCATCATGAGGCTGAAAGAAACAAGTTATTTTGAAACAGTAACCACAATCTTAAAGTTAAAAAGATGCAATTCTACTAAAATCGCAAAACCCACTTATCATTAAAAACGTGGAGCTATCTATCAGCCACTGTCTACAAAGAAGTCAGACTCCTCAGTAGTGTACATAGAAACATCAATCTACAATGTAGTAGACTACATTTGAAACAAGAGTTCCGCGACCTAATATCTCCATGAACTATTCAAACCACATACCAAATATCAGCGTAATCCATCAAGAGGTTCTGGAGTTATGCTGTCTACAGTAGTGCGGAAACACAAACACACACACACACACAGACAGACAGACACACCCAAAACTATATCTCCATTTTTCATGGAGATAAAAACAGGTTTTTACGTTGTAGTAATTGTGCACTCCCTTGCAATTATTTACCCTCCAAACATGAGCCTGGCGAACCTCCGTCCCGGACGGGAGATCTGGCGCATCACAGTCTTGTACGACAGCCAACGAAAGGGTATGTCACCCCGTAAAAAGGGCGGTATAACCCTAAGCAAGGGGCCAGTTCTGGCCTGTGCACGTATTGCTACTACTACTACATGAGTTTTCAAATAGAGCAAGACTTTTATACATGCATAAACCCAAGGCGCCCCTTCCCCAAATATAGACACACAGTCATTGTTCCACGCAGTGCAATCCATCACAATAGCTGTAAATTGTTGCCCCAAACTCTGCTGATTTGACAGGTGATCTAGTTACCCTTTGTTCCGCTGAGACTTTGTTGGGCCATAACGGAAAAAGATCGCCGTTGGAAATTAAAGAGGACGACAGAAAATGGTGACAAATGAGACCAACACGACAGCCCGGAGGTTTTGTGATCCATCAAGACAGAGAAATACGCCTCAGGGGTTGCTGTAAGACGTCGGACAGAAATATATCACTGCGCCACAATACTTTATTAACAACACACGACTTGCTTCTTGAAAAGTTTGCAGAATTGCAAATGAATTTCGGGTTTATTTGATGTCAGAAGTGGATGGTTGTTTAATATACTTTTTTTTCACGAAGTGAAGACTTTCAACTTATATTGCAAATGTTTGCAGAATTGTAAATAAAGGTAGACTCGATTTCATGTCAATCGTGTGCGTTTCTCTAATACGAACCGTCATTAAAGAGTCAGATTTTTAGACAAAAAATCTTCAATCCATGCAACCGATTGCAATTGCAACATCAATTAAATTCATAAATTGCATGCAAGAAATGAAATAGTAAGAAATAACATCTAAAACTGTAAATACACGAAAGTAATAACTCGTTATAATGAAAAACTCCTTCAAAACATTTAGGTTGGCTTATATCACCGACGTCCTTATCAAACCATAAAACGAATTTCATCACACATAACACCCAGATCTGTTCATATTACATTACGCAGCAGGGTTTGATAACTATGAACGGGAAGCCCTGTCACTTCCTATACGTCAGGATATAAACGACATTGTTTTGCATGCGACTGGAAGCAATAACTCCCGCGTTATCTCCATCTACACCTGTGCTCTTAAACGTGAAGGCTGTGAAAATTAGAAATAAGTTTACACATTACTACCCCATGATACTGACAAGACAGTAATACTAATCATATAGCTGAAAGATCATAACTTACACGCTGTTGTTAATCAAATCAAGCTTATTGCAAAACGTATGCTAATTTCTAATTGCACTATTTGCTACATGGAATTCTAGAGTGGTAGGGAAAGATTCTAATACTAATCATAGCTGAAAGATCAGTAAATCAAGCTTATTGCAAAACGTATGCCAATTTCTAATTGCAATATTTGCTACACAGAATTTAAAGTGGTAGGAAAAAGAATTAGAAAAATACTATGTTGACAAGTAGGTAAAAATATGTTAGGTTTTGCGTATTCTTCGACGGCTATTCTACACACGTACCATAATGTGTGGGTTCCCTGGTTTTTATGTTTTTTTTTCTTCATCTGTAACCGTACAAGTTTTGAACAATAAATTTTATTTAACAACTTTGTTGACATTAATGATACAACGCCGGTATGGCAACAATTCTAAGAATTTACTCTACTGCACACAAGAATGTGTAGTATAGGATGAAACTATATACCTGCACAGTCTTTGGGTGAACTTATAATGCCTTGGCATTCTTTATATATGTAATGTCCTATACATGAAAAGATACATTTCTACTAAGATCACAAACCCACTTATCATTAGAAACGAGGGACTATGCATTTGCCGCTGTCTACAAAGAAGAAGCCCCCTCCCTAGTAATGTGCGTAGAAATATCAGATAGCTCTATGGACTAGGCATGCATTACCTTTTTACCTTTCCGCCATACTGTGTGTTACCTCGCAATTAGCCATCGGGCATGCGTTTACAAATGAAGATTATGTTAATTTTGTTACACAATGCAGGGATCATCAAATGACAGTATATAGTTAGATTTAATGCTTTTATCCTTTGATGAGAAACACCAATATGATATAATGGTAGAGGGAATTGATACTTGGCATTATCTTTCATCATTAAATGAACAGCTAGAGATTAAATGGCTTTCTTCTTCCATTGCATTAGTCTGAACATCTGGATTCGCAAAATCTGTCTGCCTAATTGAACGCTTTGTATTGAGTTGGTTGTAACCATAGTAATCGATGTCCCTCTGGTAGAGACACACTGTGAAATGAGATCGCAAAATCGATGACAGACAGAAGTATAGCTTTTTTACTACATTCTCTCCTGTAATCACTATCATTACGGTTAATCACCGTCCGTGTCCCCACCAGGTCGAATTGTGGACAGGGGAGACCTGTATCTGGTAGATTAGCCGGTCATTTCAATGTCCATTCTTTACCACTACGAAGATCTTCTTTATTTCCCAAACCGTAACAATTCTAATGTTGTTCCTTCTTTTAGTGATTGTACAGGTACAGTGGACGTCTCTTAACCTGGTTGAAAGGCTGACTGTTGCGGGAGACAGTCGAGGCTGGAGACAGTTTTCTCTCTCCGTGTCCCCAACGACCTGGAGGTCAAGGGACTATAGTACAGGAGTCCAGGTAGTTTTCCGTGATTGATTGTACATCAACTCGTCTCCTTTATCCTTGATTGTTTTCTGTTAGCCATCCACAAGCATTTTGCATTCTTTTTGTAGCATCATATGAATGATGATGACGATGTTGCAATGAAACATGAAAGACTATTTTCGACCGGTCCAGTTCTAATGACCTCTAAATGCCATCTACTGCAACATCAAGATTTAAGGAGAGAGCAAACAGGCTTCCTTTGTGAAATATACGAGGGTGGTGTTTCCATGTTTTCCCCGCTCTATGTAAGATTCTATTCATGTTTTTATTTCATTTATTGGTTTGTCTAGTGTTGCTCTGGATACACAGCCAGGGTTTCCAACAAGTCCGTGGCTGCTGACCAAGACATAGACATTACAATTGAATGCTAGGTCTTGACATTTTTATGATTCATATCTTTTGTGAAAGATGATTTTTTCCTGAATTGACAACTGAGGAAAAGTGTGATGAACTATTGAAGCATAACCATACCTTTGAATGAAAATAACGTCAATTTGCAGACAAGTTATATACTTAGTAGTCCTTGGTCCTTTTTCTGTTATGTTGGAGATATCATTTGATATAGGAACGACACAAGGCGTGTAAAGTAAAGCCCATAATAGAATGCCTGTCTCATATTTAAGACAATATCATACATTCCTGACACAGCATACTGTTACCAACATATTGTATTCTAGAGCGTTAGCATGTACATTATTCTATAGACTATTTTACTGTTAGTCATAGACTAGATTAGTTCTCTATATCTGTCAACAATTAGCAATAGTTCAATTCTCATGTACGTTAGTTGCCATACATTGTACCAGCTACAATTGTCGCGCAATAAAGTTCTTCTCCTTCGTATTTTTGTGGATCGCGGCGCAAGAAAAAATGATGAATCCGCAGGCTCCACCGTGTCATGAGATTCGCGGCCCGTACGCTTCTGACGTCACGGGGATGTAATGGTACATTTCCAACGTGAACGCGAGAAATAGAGATAAATCTGTCAATCCCCATGTCAAACAAATATTAATGGAATATTGGAAAATACGTATAGATATGATATAGTTGTATAATTGGGATTTATCGTTTCAATTTCTGCTGTAAATCAACGAACGTGAAAGTTTCTACTGTTTCTCCATTAGTTTCTCAAAACTTAACTCTAGTCCGAGCAATTTTGATCGGCCAGAGTAATTGTAAATAGCTTTTTCTGGCTCCTGACTGATGTCGGAAGTACTTCTCTATACTAGTACTATGAAAAGGCCTACTAGCGGGGCTGTGCTGCAAGAATGCCTGAGCCATCTAATAAGTGACATCATACCTTTAAAATGAGTTTGACAGGCTGTAATACTAAATCTTTAGAAGATGGTAATATTTTGCATTCTCATTTGAAATCATCTCCAGATGAATGCACAATGTCTATTTGATTTATAACATTTCCAGTACTCAACGCCGTACCGTGTAATTTGTCTATATGATATATACTCCATGCTACATTTGCAGACTTGATATAAAGAATTATGCATGGAGACGAACATCAGACGAATCTGTGCATGTAAAAAATCTAAAGTCCTCCCGCGAATGCACCCATACGCACGGATCTCATTTCCCAGTGACGCATCTGGTTTGCCCTCTCATATTGCCGCAAGATTCATATACCAATACCGGCAGCATCTAATCTTCAATGGTCTGTCGCAGTTCCTGGGGCTCTGGACATCAACAGCGGTATGTTTGAACGTGACCCCATTCTATCAATGAATTATCCTGGAGGCCAGCCTTGTTGACTCCGTGTACGGAGTCTTCGTTTTCGTTTTCTGCGATTGTGTGTGTGTGGGGGGGGGAGGCATCACTGTGCGGGTGTTCGCAGATATTTGAATATATTTGAATATCTGTCGGCAGACTGACAGGAAGCTAGTGACTGGGAAGATGAGCACAAAGGTCAGACTGGAGTGGCAGGAAGTACAGTTCAGAGGTGGTAGAACTAGTCGTCAACTCAATGGGACATGACAGTCTAGGTCATGGAGTCAATTAAAGAGACTGCTGGACATATTTTGTTCTTGGTCTATTTGTCTTTTCGCAGTTTTTTTTTTCCATAGGCAAGTCACGCTTGTTGTAGAGTGACGGGAAGTGATCAATGGACACATGTAATGTTAACCAAAACCTTATTTGTAAAATAGAGGAAATACAAATAAAAAAGACATAAAAGAACCTCTGAACATTTCACGGTGTCGTGGGATCTTCTACCTCTTTTTCGCCTGACAATGCTGTAATACAGGCTAGTTAGGAAATGTGAAGAAGACCCCGGGGTGTCTAATATGTCAAATAGAGCGCTAGACAGGCCAATCTCTTCTTCCCTTAGATGTGGAAGTACGCTGCCCGAAGGAAAAGTGAAAATAATGGTTCAGCAATGTCCATTCCATTACACATGGCTTTTACAAAGATGAATAGATCCACCAGCTAACAGAGCAAGTAACTCCGGCGTTTTGGTCCATTGCAGTTACTTATTGAATGTTAGGTCTTAACCGCTTTGACATTCCCATAAATTTCGACATGACTATCTATGACAGGCAAGTAAACATAAAGCATAACATATCAGCAACAGATCGTTGTCAACTAAAAGTAAAAGAGTTCAATGGATTTCCATATCACATGTATATAATGTCATTGAAAACATTACAAGAACGCATCAATGTGAACATAATCATATCACCAAATATCGAGTACTCGATAGTCTGGTGCGCGGAATGATGGATCTATTCCTTTCATAAATTTGAGCGGTTCCATATTCATCTTGTATCCGGCAAAGTAACGCATCCATCATAGTTTACGTCCTTTTCTTATTTTGTACATTGAAGCTGAAGAAAGCGACACGTATTCAAACTAGAAAATGATGTACCGACTGTTAAGATTGCAGCATAGCTAGCATCGAGTTAATCATGCAGACTATAGAAATTATGTACGGATAGTAAGAAGAGCTTAATCGGTTTTTAAACAAAGCCACTATTCTTCGAATGCTGAAGCATTATAACCAAAACAAATCGCATGGTATGCATTAACAAGTTTATTAAATTCATTGTATTAATGAAAAGACATCTAGTCATGTAAGACATTGGCAGTAAACATTCATTTGAAAAAAAAGCACGCACAGATTTGTTTTCATCTAAATAGACATATCTCTGATCCAAAGTTCTCAAATAAATCAATCAATCAATCAATCAACCAATCAATACATGTACATCAATCAACCACTCTTTGTTAAAGACCAGTTCATCAGAGCTGCCGCCATATAAACTCTTTAGAAACGATTGAGTAATGGACGTTGTCTAGAAGCTACATTTTATCACCCCTTGTAATAGCAATAGCTAGTCGGGCAGCCTTGGCTGCTGTACATTGTACGCAGTTGAACAAATGAATAAATCTACATTTTTATTGGATGAAGGCTCTAAATATTTAGAAGATGTGATTTCCCCTTAACAAGATGGCTGTACCTGGCTCAAGTCATTTAATTAATAAATCAATCAATCAATCAATCTTTATAGAATCCCAGTTCATTTGTGATACTGCTGTTTAAATTCTTAAAAAGCACTTTATGGTGAACATTGCCTGATACATTGTATGTATATTCTTATGTAATAACACCCCTAAATATTCTTTTTTTATTCAAAGAAAACATAAAATAATAAAAATGAAGTGACATAGACGAAGTGACGGCCGACTCAGGTTGTACTCAAGTTATATTATCACCGTCATTTGTGCATTATGGAAAATGAAATGTTTGACAAGACGTGTGAATAAGGGAATGAATACACGTAGATACATAACCTAGTTGGAACACATATCTAACAACGTACCTGAATATTTAGAAGATGTGATTCGCCCTTAACGAGATTGATGGATTACCTGAGTCGGCCAGATAACTGATCTTTTCCCCGAATGATGCTGCTAATTGTGATCCCCGCTGGACCATGTGGTATCTATACCTCCGCATCAGTCATCATCCAATGCCTGAAGCGGTACGTAATTCGGTTCGATCTGCTCAAATGGCGGGAACTAAGCCCTGTGACGTAAAAACTACCTTGCCTTAATTTGCAGGCGACGGTTGGCCTGGTTTTCAGCTCTGAGAGTCGTCCTACATTTTGGTTGATTGAGTTTAATGGCATTCATCAAACGGCGCAATTGTGTAATCATCCGAGAGATCTCTTGCACAGACGGAAGGCGTATGACACATGCCTTGTAATGCTACGGTCACAATTGGACAAAAAGGGGCCCGGTCGGGTAGTTTAAGGGCTGTTTTTTTTCACTTTCTAGCATGACCCCTACGAGGGACAGCCTAAGGCTACAGTGCTATTTTGGGGCACGAACGGACCATGGATTTTTAAAAACTCGGAGTTAAAATTAACCCGTGCCCCGGTAACAAATAGACGTGAGAACGTCAAGAAGAACCCTCCACCCCTCCCCTCCCCCGGTTATCTATCTTTAGTCTAAAATATGGTGTCCACTCGTTTTATTTTGTTCAGGTACAGGTACACTTGTCCAGACCTGTACGTTAACAAATTTTCAGCTACATGCAGACAAAATTGTGGCTTTATGGCTACACCCCCTGAGGGCACCGGCACATAAAATAGAAGAACATACTAGAGTTAGGATAATGTACATCATGAGTAAATGTGACTTTATAGCTACATAAGATTGTGGCTATTCATAATTCTTTATCATGGCAACGAGGAATAACTCAAGACAGAGAACTACTTTTGGCGAGGCCAACATACATTTACTTGGCTTCAATTTGCTATTTTCAGTACATGTCGATGTTAACTCCCTATTGTACAATAACAAATTTGAATATGGTAGAAAGACTACGGGCATTTTTATGATTTCACGCTCAGATATTGCCCAGATAGTTCACCTTTCACAGAAGATCTTCAATACTATCGGCACTAACTACATTATTATTCCTAACCATCCTTACAAAACAACCGCCAGATATGTGAATTATGTGTAGTTTGTTTTCATCAAGCATAAGATACATGGTTCACAATAAATGTTCATTGGACACTTAGTCATATCTATGTCATAAGTACTGCTTCAAAATTCTTCTGGATTATAGCCAGCCCTTAGGGAAGACAATGGGGTTTAGTCCTAAAGTAGTTTTTATAACATCAATGTAGCTGTATCTACAGAGAGCTGTTGGAACAATTCGTACATAATGATATTACTTTGGTCCGAGTATATGTAGGTAGAGATGATATGTGGTTAAATATGGGGAAAATGAGCACAATGGCAATTTTTTCTTCAAAACATAATGTTATTAGCTAGTACTAATTGCAACATAGAAAAATAGCTTGTTGCAGATCATTGTGTGTATCTAGGAGTTCGAATTCACTGTCCTACAAATGTCCTACAATATTTACATGGACGTTGGCTGTTGTAGAAATGGATGGCACAGGCTTCAATATACCATATAGCTCACACTGCCATATGAGAAACAAAGGATAGAGGTATGCATATATGATACCCTGAAACATTATTCGTCTTCTGCAAAGGTAGATAACATCACATTGGCACCTCATCAGTAGACCTCACCGTTCCTATTCCCCGTGATTTGAAGTAATTCTGGTGAAATTTCCTAGACTTTCAAGGTACAGATGTAACGTCTACGTATTGATTACTTCGCTACACTCTCTCAGTGTCCCGCTGCAACCAATTTTCGCCAGTCTAATCTCGCTCGCGTAGCTCGTCTGATAATGTTATAATGGCATTACACTCACTGTATTGGCTCGCTGGGTGTTATGGACTGAAACTAATGCCGCGGAGCCTCTAGATATCGTAAGGAACGGTTGAAGGTTTACGTACCTTGTCGGGGTTGTCGTATATTGTAGTGTCTGAAGTATCTAAGATATATGATAACTGATAAGCTATTTACACTGGGTTAGATACCTACAATAGTGTAAGTATCATCGTCGTGTAGAGGTTCAATATCATACAGTACATTAACCTTCTCCCTGCTGCCTTGTCCCATAACCAATAGGAGTTTTGTGCCAAACGACTATCCTAGCAGGAAAAGGGTTATGTAGTACAATGGAAGTATTGCATTGAGCTACGCATTTCATACATCAAAAACGTCCGTGTTTGACCGAAGATTAGCGACGTGTCTTTCTTCATTGCCGTCACCTCACCTGACCCTGGTCACGCGGAAATCGTCCTCGGTGATCTCGCGAGAGTCCGACAGAATGTCCCCGAGTTTTTTCCCGCCGTCGCCATGGACTTCGACCAGCCCGCCGAGGTCCGTGAGCGGGGTGGCCCCGGCGTCGTCAGGGGTGCCCTGCGAGGTCCGATATCTCCTCAGGACGCAACGGTAGATGATACCGACAAAGATGAGCATGATCACCACACCACCTAAGATGGCACCCTTTGCTTTGTATTCCACCGCGAGCGTGTCCTCAGCGGTGGTGAACACGCGACACTGGGCTGGGTGCGGCTCTGTCTGGTCCGACTTCAGTATACACACACGGTACGAACTGGAAGGGATGAGATGCGAGATGATGTACGCATTGTCTCCCGGTTTGAGCAGTACATGTAACTGCTCCTCAGCCCCAGGCTTCCCGTACAGCACGCGGTGGTAAGACTGTAAGTCCGGCATGCCCGGCCAGGTGATCCGCACGCTCGTAGCGCTCATCACGGTGAGTTCCAACCAGCTGAACCCGGCCGAGCCGTTACGGGGAACCTCCGTGCCGTTCTCGGTGCCGAAGGCCTCCAGCTCCGAGGAGGAGAAGACCACGTCACCGGTGAACACCAGGATGAGGAGCCCGCAGGTGTACATGGTCAACCGGCGGCTTCATGGAGGCGCCCTGCCGAAAGATCTCTCTCCCTCTCTACCCGGACCTTCCTGCAAGCCAAACGCACGCCGCTACGCGCAGAGTCATCATCATAACGGCTGAGTTACGTCCCACTTAAGGGCCGCGCCGCCGCACGACGTTGTTTCACATTCCCAGCACGTAACGTATAGCCACACAACGTCCGTCTACTCGCACCTATCGAGCGCCCGAAAATACGAGCCGCCCTAAGGCCGCAAAATGACGTACAAACAGCCTCATCCGCCATCCTAATTAATATTTAATGAAGATCGATAGGGTATGGAACAATGGACCTGCGCGTGTGTTCCTCACTTTATACATACTACATTTAACATGACTCTTCAAAAGGTTATAGCTGATTCTTGATAACGAAGTTGATATTGGATTATTATTCATAAAGGGTACAGAGAATGATGAATTAAACAACATCAGACACTGTCAACATTTCTGTATGGACGCCCACATTGCCCTCAAATATGCTACATAGGTCATAAAATGTATTTTGATGGGTAAAACTAAATGGCAGAGGGAAAAACTGGCATCATGTGGATTAGAGCAGTTTATTACTTAACCTTTACAGCTGACATTTTGGGCGTAAGGGAAAAGAACTATTTATTCCGTGATGAACATAAACAGACCGTATGCTACATTTGGCTTCATGTACTAAGCAGCCATAAAACTTTATCAGTGTATGGGCGATATGTGTTCCCATTGGACTATAAAGATCTTTCTTTGGATAAACTTGAAGTTTGCTGTCACTTTGCTAGGCCGATTTGGACTACAAAGACTATTAACGTTGTTTGCGAACGATATCAAAAAGTCACAATATCCATACTTCTATATTTCAAAACTATCATGTATGGAAATATAACAATATATGTACCATAGAAGACTAGATTGTTGAAAAGTTAATAATATTAATGGATATTATCCAACTTTGGGTGCTCAACTTTGAACTTTTTAGTAATACTATAAGACAACGTTGCCGTTGGAAGATATACATTATGGCATTACTTCGACTTTAGGATTGATCCTGGAAAAACATTATAAAGCCGTAAATTGGCGGTAGGCTTTTCCTAAACGATACCATAATTATTATTTGTAGGCAATATTAGATTCCATGTATTCGTATTATCTATTACTATGTCCTTACCGGTCAAGTTTGACCTTCTATGTTGTAAGCTTCGGGTGAGGCAATTTCTTGGCTCGTAGTCAGATCAGTAGATGATTGGCAATAAACGAGGTAGATTCACTAACTATACGTTTATGATATCCTATGGCTAAGAAGCAGTAGAAAACGTAATTGCAGTAATGAATATATATATATACATCACGCATAGTCCAGAGGGTTCTTTTGCTGCGCGTGTGGCCAATGCTTTCAACAAAGGCCAATCCACACGTTTCTTCTTGTAGCCACTACATGTTGTTCTGAATTATGCATATCATTTAAATGATAGATACTAGATCCGATGAATGAAAAGTCGATTGTATACAACAGCCGGTATTGTTGATACAAAAAAATCTGAATGAAATCTCACGTACTGTATAGTGTTGAAACATGACGCCTTGTTTACATCTACAAAAGCGTACTAGAAAAGGCACGGAAGTTGACTTTGACGTGCAAAGGTTTGACGCCAGAGGCCATACATTTGCTTAATGGGCTCCCCAGAGAAGTACTATACCAAAATAAATGAATGCCATCGCAACACACTTACATCAGAGAAGCCTTCACTTGATAACTATGACACCAATGCACATTTACTGATCCTATCTCAAATTTTAACAGTAGAATCGCCCACAGTGCAACATTTTCCAACCCACTAGCTGTCACTCAAATAGCTGCAGATAGGCACTAAACCAGACCAACTCACACTCGGAATCAAAAACATAGATTTTGTGTATTTTGCAGATATACTTGGTTTTGTAATGCTTTGTACTCTTGGTGTTGTTTTGAGTGTGTGGGAGGGAGGGAAACTTGTAAAGTTTTGCCCTCCCGTGAAAGGGAGGGCAAGGGAGGGTTACTTGTGATGAACTAAATATACAATAAAACGTCGTATACAGAGGCAGCAAGGACACCTTTTGGCAACAACCAAAGAGGGATGAGTGGAAACACGACCACCCACGTTTGTTCTTGGCGTTTTAATGGCATTTCCAAGGCCAATTCCCAACTGCATGAGCACATTTGATGAACGGCTTGGTATATTGGGAGTGACAGGAGCGGCGAAGTGTGACAAAACCGCTCCCTAATAGCATTGATGGAATATGAATGAAAAGTTACAGCTAGCAGCGCGCTGGCATTTGTTCAGGAACTCTTTTCAGTAATTGTATAATCATACTAAGCAATTTCACAAATAACAACTGAGCAAATCGTAAAGTATACTCATGAAATTGTCAAGTATAGAAATACGAATACTGTAATTTTTTTTCATTTTGGAAGGACAAGAATTTACCATAAACTTTTTGTTGAACCAAGTGTGTTTAAGAGGTTTTCAATTTTTAATCACCAATTTGCACGTTAATGGCAATGTTACAGAATACACTGTAATTGTATAATTATAAACAATTTCACAAATAACAACTCAGCAAATCGTTAGGTATACTCATGAAATTGGCAAGTATGGAAATACGAATACTGTACTGTTATCGGTATAATGTCTACATGTATAGTACATTTACTCATAAAATTGCACAACATTCAGACGATTGCTAATTACAAGTATATGATGATTGTATACTTAGCCACTCCTAACAATGTAGCGTGTGCGACACGCATTAGAGAAATTGAAGTGATTTCAACTTGACAAACCTAAGTACTAGCACGTGGTCTTGCTATTGTTTGAAATTCTTGAACAAATACAGAACACACACACCTGGCACGCGAGAGAGAACTAAGAGGCCATTTTCGTGTTCATTCAACGATCAATGGTCTATGCAAACTCAAACCACTTTGTAGAAGCAACTGACGTTTGAATGGATACAATACCTGGCTGTTCGAATGCACGCTAACTTACCCTTACGACGCACATTTGTTGATACGTCAAGTTTCAAGTTTTTAGATGCTTGCTTGCCAAGGTTGGAGGGGGCGAGGTCTAATTTTCGGTTGCTGTTGGAACTATCAGTCGTAGCTCTCTATGTGTAATCTGGAAATTTTCAACACAAAATATTCAACACAAACATATGATCAAGTGTTTTTGTATCCTTTTTTTGTGCCATGATAGTACTTCTCTCTTAGATTGTGGTTTAAGTGGAATCATTGCAGGTACGACACACGTCGCAAGGTGGCGTGAGAGGGTGCTTATGTCTAAACTGCTCAAGCTATTTGAAATGGCGAAACATCGCGGAGAACGTTCGAACACGCCGGAGCGTTGAATGATTAGATATGTAGAGAGTTTAAGGAGCTAGCTACGCCGTACAGCGCTAAGGGTCATTTGTTCAGTTATATGATCCACAGAAATAATTACCCGCATCCTTTGTTGTAAAGATGGAAATGACATGACTTATGATACTAACCTTGACCGTGTTGGCATGCGGGGTGTGATGTATACACGCGAGACGGCCCTTACAACTTCAATTGAAAATTGGACATCCCTGCAATAATATAAAAGTATTGGAGTAGAACATTAGGTATAGGGCGAAGATGCTCATCTGTTTACACTATTGGCCTGATAATTTTGGTAACTTTGAAGACAGAATAATTATATCTCCATGCAATTCGATAACTTTGGAAAATTGGTACGTTTCTAGTCATAACGAGATTGATGATGACGTAGAAAGCTATAAAACTTAACTTTTTTTTTATATCTTACTTTTATCAGAGCATCTCATCATATTAATCGTTAGGATTATCACAATGATTCTGTAGAACCTAATCAACGTTTCTGAAAACGCATATTCATAACTGGAAAGGTAACGTTAGCAGGTATAGGGCTATCATTTATGTTAGAGCTTCGAGACCCTGTATTTGTCAACTGTATGATTGAGTCTAGGACACCCTGCCCGTTGCCATGTAACAACGACCCCTGGCAGTTTAGGTAAGCAGTGCAGAAGACAACGGCGCAGGTAAAAAGTTAGAACTGATCGCCCTCTAGTGATGCAAAGCATGGAGTACATAAACCGTTTATTTGCAAAACAGAGAAAGCCAATAGGAGGCCTACGTATGACGTACGGGATCTTCGGGGTCTCAAGACTTGCCCGTGATACATAAATATTATCGCAATCCTACTTCAAACCGTTGCCCACGCACAAGTATACACAATGCTACAGAAAAAATGCATACTTGATCCGTCAACACACATTATGTATAGACATAATTACAGTCAAAACTGCCGAGGAATACCACACATCAAATCATGGAGCCGGTAAGATTTGGTCTGTGCAGACAGGTGGTCACTATAGACAGCATTCATCATGCTTGTGTGAATGGGAAAAATTATCTAAGGGACAACCAAAAAGGGGTTACATTGGACAGGTGGTCCTTATGTAGAGGTGGTCACTTGTACAGGTTTGACTGTATATCAATGACCAGGTGGTCCTTACGTTGATGTGGTCACTTGTACAGGTTTGACTGTACGATGATTTTCTACTAAAGATAACCTGCTAAGCCACACCAGACGCCCCGCTACAACAGATGGTTCGTCGATGTCAGTGAAACTCCATCGTGTTTAGGAAACTTCCGATATCCTTGGCGCCAAAAACAACAAACTTGGCAAATTCCTACAGGCCGCAGGAATTTGGGTCTTTGCTGGTTCAAATCTTCCGTTTACCTTGCGGCACGATTAGTGTTTTCTATTGTAACAAGTGGAGGAGGCCTTGAACACTATCTACTGCGACAGACACGCACCAAATGGCACTGTTTTAAGTGTCTTCGGAGAGGCTCCACAGAGCCAGTGGACTCCGTACTTGACCTCAATTAACCTATCTAATTCGAAAGTACTTGACATTGATAAAGTACACATTCACAACGACCCTTAAAGGCATCTGTATATGTGAGTTTGATACTGTATTTCATGCTCTCATTGTTCCATTGTCACAAAGAACATGTTCATGATATCGATTTAATATTTGGGGAACATGACCATGTTAAATTGGTGAATACAAACAAAACAGGTTGCGGAACATAAATAATGTCATAAATGAAGGAGGAAGCAATTTTCTTGTCAGAATTCATACAGAAATCTATTCGGAAGGACAAAGATGAAGAGGAAATGAAGTTCCCATATGATAAGTACTAATCTTTTGGTTACACTGACAGGGGATGGGCATAAAACCATTGCTAAGTACATTTACCATCGAAATTGTAGCTACATTTACAGAAAAGATGACAAATTCTACTTGCTACCATGTAGACTATTAGCCATTTTCAATAAACCATTCATCATCATTAGCCTGGGTACCATCCTCAGTAGTAACAATTGTCTCAATCTTTTCGATTGCTATCGATATCCGTGGCTAGCAAGCGAAAAGACTGCGCCAGCGGTTACTACGGTGGATGGTACCCAGGATAGTTAACCATGTCTACTTGCTTGAATATACAAGATAGTGCTTCAAATGAATGAGGAATTGGGAGCTCCTACATGTAGTATGTTGCCATAATCCGATATGCGGTCACTGTGGTTGTACGTGCATTACGTGACCAAGAGTGATACAAGTTTATTTGAACATGTGTTTTGGGAATAATTCAAGGGTAATCATGAACATGTCGAGCAATTGATAAGATAGGAAACTGCGCTTGTTGGTTTAAGATAGATGACTGCATTTGCCATATTTACACACAAGGTTCGAGTTGTATTTGGCAAACAAAATGGCGACCTCTTTTTTAAACGATCCAACACACCATCATTTTACTGTAATATGATATTTAGAGCATGACGGGAGTGAAATTGGCGTGTTCTGCTGTTCGAATAAATACCCATCAATCACCGCGACATCCGGCAGTAATACGGACCTGCAGACACGAACAGAGGTCAAAGGTTAACACCTTACGACCGCCATGACAGTCGTTAAGTCTTTCGGGAGTTTTCCACAGGCCGTTTGGTTTTCAGCTTTAACAACCTGACACAAATTCCACGGGCAAAATCAGATACGAGTAGTGAGTCATTTCTGCTTGGGTAGAAATACGCACATTCGAACGTGACAATTTGGACAGGTTTGTACATTTCGGATAGTCTCTACCCGACTAACCGCGTCGGCTATAGAGGGAACATTTGCCGGGGGACTTTGGCCATGGAGGATAACATTCCCATCCGCAATATTGGACCCTATCTCCATAGCCGACTCCCTTCATACAGTTGACTCCATTTGGCTAATTTCTACTATTTTCCCTGCGACCCGCAGAGGCTGGTAGAGTCCACATTTCGGAGAGCAATTCTTAAAATTGATGCTCTGTATGATTACTATGCGATGTTGGAAATTTCAATGCCTGATGCATTTGAGTTTTCTTGTGATAAAAATGTGTTTGTTGGGCCACTTGGGCCGAAATCTAAGTAGTGAGTAATTTCTGCTCAGGTAGAAAGACGCACATCCGAACGTGACAATGTGGACAAATTTGCACATTTTTAGGTGCAATTTTTCACATTAATGCTCTCCCTTGTTTTTGATAAGCACGTTCACTACGGAAGGGAGAAAGCTTTTGCGCTGATCTTTTTCGATAGGTCAAGTCAGCTCATTTATTCTCCCATCTGTTGTAAGATATATTCCAAGATAAAAGCCTTGTGTAGTCCGAATGGCACGTCTTCAGCGACGATGAAAGAAGGACATTAAAAACCTCTTTCAAGGATCAAGGAACACCATTTATTACGCATATTTCATATGCTATCAACAAGGAAGAAAGAGCTGCATCTCAAGTTTTTTGGTTCCGTTTTTTAAGGTTGTTGAACTTCTTGTTCTGCTTCATTCCTTGCGTCTTTCTTATCTTTCCTTTTTCTGTCTTTCCAAATTCATCTCCCGCTTCATTCATTCGTTTCTTATTTATCATTTAATATTTCTTTCTTTCCTCGTGTCTTTCTAGACAAGGCCATCTCATCTTTCCCTTTATATTCATAAAACATTTTTTCCAGCCCGGGTAAAACCATTTAAACTGTTTTAGATGTTGTTTTTTATGTTGTCGTTCCTGCAGTTACTATATGATAATATGACAGCATGCTAGTGCCATGGTGTTTTTTTTTAATATCTCAAAGTTTTATTCTTATCTTAGTGACTGCCTTGAAGACGGTAGTCTACCCCTAGTAAAGGCATTGGGATTTTCCATCCCTTCTTTTGTTGCCTTGCCTGTCGTTGCTATATTACAGTGCATGCTCGTAAAACGCCACTTCTGGGTTACTTCTAAATGCCTAGATGGGGTTTTCTTTGATATCTCAACATTTTATTTCTATCTGAGCGAGTGTGTTCTTATTTTCTCTTGAAAACATAATTTCTATCCCCAGTAAAGAATTCTTTAATCACGTCTTTTAATGTTGTTCTGTCTGTCGTTGCTACATTACAGTACATGCTCGTAAAACAGTGCTTCTGAGTTCCTTCTAAGACCTGGCCATGGGAGAGTTTTCCTTTAATATCACTACGGTTTTTTCTTATTGACTGTCTTCTTACTTTCCCTTGCATTCTTTCTATCCCTTTACAAAGCCATTTACATTGTTTTAATCCTCTCTTTTTTATGTTGCCGTGCCTGTCGTTGCTATATTACAGTACATGCTCGTAAAACAGTGCTTCTGAGTCCCTCTAAGTGCCCGGGTGCCCCGGTACAACATAATCCACGACCGCACTGTGACCTCAATTTCGCAGCCCTGCCAGATGCAATCCTCCGCCGCCTGACGACTTTATGGGTCTCTCCATCGGGCCTGGAAAAGGAAATGTTCTGTTTGTGGTTTTAGTCCAAGGAGCACCTGTTCCGCCATACCTTCCACTTTGTTGGAGAAACATAATAAACTAGAGCGGTCCGGAAACACAAACAGATGGACAAACAGACAAACAGACAAACAAACTAGGAAGGCCGTCATTTGCCCCTGAGCAAATACAGCATGTTTGGCCCATACTCCTCCTCATGCAATAAGTGGGCTGTCCCAAAATAATCCCTGGGCAAATGGAAATATTAACTGCATGTAAGAAGGCAACATTTGCGAGAGCATCATACAATCTCCCTCCCGATGCATAAATTGACTGTTCCAAAATCACCCGTGCCAAAAAATTCTCTCTACAAGTTCTGCGAGACGCCAAGAGCTTATTACTGCAAAGGCTTGCGTGTTTACCTGCAACATGACCTCAGGTAACCTGAAAAGAACACATGTTCTTTGGCCAGCAGCAAATGGAACACCCGGAACCTTGGATAGAACATGGATTCTTAGATAGAACATGGAACGGGGACAACACCTTTGACCCGTTTTTGGTCTGAAAATGGGTCCAAAAGTCCCCCAAACGAAGCATTTTGAAGTGATGTACACCAGAAATGAATTCCTGTAGGGACATGTTCAAGGCACCTTTGTGCCGAATTCCAGGTCATTTGCTTGTGATACCAGGGCACAGGAGCCCAAAGTGTAATTTTTGCCTAAAAATGCCCCAAAAAACCTCAATAAAAATGTTTTTAAGGCCTGTTTCGAAAAAAATGAAAAATCGCTTGAGGGTATTTGCCATCTTTACCTCCATGCCAAATTTCAGGTCAGTTGGTTAAAAAATGGTGGAGTTGAATCCATTTGAAGATATGGCAGGAGGAGAAGAAGAAGAACGTGAACAAAAACAATATGTTCAGCCCATACCTATGGGCTCAACATAACAAACACACAGACACACAAAAGTATATCTCCATTTTTCATGGAGATAATGAATAATTAGGTAAAGTCCTGAAAAAAGTAGGATCGGTAGGTACATAGAAATTCTCTCTTTAAAAAAAGAGAGATATTTCGGCCCAAGTAATCCTACAAACACATTCATCAAAAGAAACCTGAAATGCGTAGGGCACTGAAATTTTCAACATCACAATGTAACCATGCAGACATACATTTTACAGCCACAGGTATATCAATAAACTGCACAATGTTAGATACACATTTTTACATCAACCGTTCAAAGCCCTCATCTTTTAACGGAGTGAGTGAAAAACAGGAAGTCGCTTTTGAATTCCATCACTCAGATTAAAGGCCGAAACTTTTATGTCCACCGACTGACGAAATAAAAGGCTAGGGTCAGCAGTTTTTTGCTAGGGCCGGTCGGGTAACCGGAAACCCAACAATTTTTCCTCGGCCTTAGACATTGAGAAGTGACGATGCTGCGACTGCGGACTGAGTTACGACTTGATTTTGTCCCGTTACCAACGATTGCTGTCCTCTAAGAAGGTTAGGGTCAGCAGGTTTTTGCCAGGGTCGATCGGGTAACAGGAAACACAACATTTGCTTCCCTGTGCCTCTTGACAAGGTCATACGTCAAGTGCGAACAGCTTGATATAAAGAACCGAATCTTGAACGTTCATCTACCCACAACCTCGCCATCAACAAACAACTGTCTGGGGCATTGCACACTTACATTGCAACAACAAAAAGATTTGCTGCCCCGTAGCTTCCAGCTGAGACACCTTTAAACTGCGTTCTCTATACTTAATGCATCTTTTTATATTGTATCATGCATTGTATATATTGTATTATGCTATGTATTGCCGAAGTGCCTTATTGTCGTATTCTGTGTATTGTAATGTCAGTGGTCCGCAACATCAGCTTGTCTGCCTGGCGTTCCACTGTGTATTGTATTGTTGCAATTTTGAATAAAGAATAAAGAATCTACCTTGGTGGAAGACATTCTGAACCAAAGTTGCAGTGCAATTAATCTCCAAGCAGATCTTTAGGTGGCAAAGACCGTATATCCAACTGGCAAAAACCGCCACCGAGAAATCGCTCATAGAAAGATACGCACCGCGGACATTCGTATTCCTGTTGATATGGCCACGAGGATGGGCACTGAATAGAAACGCTCCTCCCTGTCTGAGTGGTGGCAGGTCGCGATGACGAATAAAACTCCTTTTGCCAGTTGGATACGAAGGTTCTGCTCGGAGATTAAACTGCAATTGCCAACGCAAAAATTGGACTTTTTGATTGATCAGCTCCAATCTTGGTCAAGTTCATTTGTTGTGTTGCAAATTTCAGTTCACATTTGCTTCAGAACCTAATCTTTTCCTTTTCCAGAATTCAACAACTCCAGGGGCGTACAGATGAAGCGTTTTGTCGGGCCTTCTTTTTTGCTCGGAACAACAACAGAAAAAGCCGACAAAAACGCATAAAACACGTCAAGAACCAGCCGGACCCGGCTAACCTCTGCTTGGAGAGTAAGGTCGTACGTCAAGTGCGTACAGCTTGATACCAAGAACCTAATCTTTTCCCCAGAGTCGAACAACTCCAGGGGGCCGGCCAGATCACCGGGAAATTGCCGCGCACCTGCTAACCCAGAGTAACTGAACCCCCCTCCCCCATCCGACCTCCTCACCTTTAATTTGCTCCAATCTTCGCCCTAACAATCCAAGATGGTAAGGTGATTAAAACCACGTGAGTACACGCGACCTGGAGTTATTGAATGTCTGTTAGAACCTTCACGATAAGCTAGCTTCCTCTTGACAAATTAACACTTTTGACTCGTTTTACTGCGCGGTTCGAGTGAAGTGGGGATGAGTGAGTATCCCTGGCGGATTTATTTTCCCGTACGAAGGTTCTTTACAAGTGTGGTCTTGCACGAGTGCGTAAAACATTATTGGCGTGAGAATGGAGGTTGATTAAACAAAATAGACTCATTACGTACAAACCAGAACCCACCAGTGGGAGGTTTGCAGTGTCAACGGCTTCAAGTACAAACTTAAGTTTTCTGTCATTGAGATTAAAGTTACAAATCTTTGTTGCGAACTAAGTTCGACACCTGTTTTTTTTAGACTGAAACTGAATTCATTAATTATTATACCCATGCCTACCAATAGCATGTCAGTAACCTGTTCGCCGTCATCTTTCTTTCTCCTTCTTTTTTCTCTTTCTTTCTGTTCTTCTCTTTCTTTATCCCTGGGGAGAGCAGAAGTCCTGGCCCAAAGCCTTACTGAATAGGGAAAGCTTGCTGCCCGATGTGCCACTAGGCACGGGAGGATCTAAGTCTAAGTAAGTGAAGTAGAGAGGCATTATTTTGGATAGCTCTTTGTGGTTGGGAAGTGCAGAACAGACCCTCTAGCATCTTGTTTTGGTAACGCAGGGGTGTTTTTGACGGAAACTTTGGAAGGCGATATAATTCCAAAAGGATGGATGGATTTCGATAATTCGAAAGCATTGAATGGATAGAAGATTGTAACGTTTCCTGCCTGCCCAATGTTTAGTTCTCTCCAAGCAGAGGTAAGATCCGGAGTATTTGCGACTTTTTTTTCGCGTTATTTTGTACGTCTTTCTTGTTTTCCGTTTTTAGTTGGGGCTCCCTCCTCTTACTCAACTAAAAACGGAAAAGTAGAAAAAAAAACGTAGAAAGACGTACAAAATAACGCAAAAATACGTCGAAAATACCCCGGATCTTACCTTGGAATGTTTGGTGACATCCCACCATCCCAAACCGTTGTCTGACATACATGGATGTTTGCACGTCAGACAAACGGTACAACCAGGAACAGGCTGATGTAGATTGATTAAATCCAGTGTCTTCCAAAGGATGTTTTCTCTCTCCCGATGACCTTGGGAGATAGGCTTTCTCACCCAAAGTTGCACGAACGCCTGAAGTGAGACACCAAACACGCAACAGAACCGTTCCACGGACGGACACAACCCTATAGATTACCTGTGTGCTTGTGTGGCGTGTTCGAGGCCGACCCTTCGCGTGTCGTGTCTGTGAGAACTTCCCGGCGGCGGTTAGGGTGTTAGGGCAAGATGGTTGGTCCGAGCTACAGACATAGCTGAGCATCACCCCAATACAGCGGCTTCACACGCGATCGGACAACATCACAGACAATAGTGTCACGGTCAGTGATACAGGAAGATGCTACATGCCCTCTAGTCTTTCGTTTTGGTCATGTGGTCCGTTGCTTTTATTTCTCACTTCTTAACTTTACGTTTGCAACAGCATAATATCTTGCTTTCACCCTTTCCGTACGAAAGTTCAACAGAAATCATAGATCGCGCTTTTGAAAAGAGAGCAGAACTTCTTTCAAGTAAAACTTGTCTTGAAAAGCATTCATTGCAATCTAGACAGACGTAACCTGGAGCAAACCTTCATCAGAGGTGCTTATAATACTTTGAAGTATGGGGTTTAATTTTTGTAATGTATGGTGTATTACATTTTATGAGACTCTAAATCTTTGTTGCAGACGAACACAACCCTATAGTTTACCTGTGCGCTTGTGTAGCGTGTTCGAGGCCGACCCTTCGCGTGCCGTGTCTGTGAGAGCTGCCCGGCGGCGGTTCGGGCTACAGACACCGACAGATAGCTGGTCATCACCCCGTTAAACCGGCTTCACACGCGATCGGACAACTTCGTTCCGAGCTAGGCTTGATACTGTAAATGCATTTAAATTCGCGTGGTTTTCATTTCGCGCTAGGGCGAAAATGTAGTGTTTGCGGTGGTTTTAAGTTTGCGGTGAAACGGTCGCCGCAAAAACCGTGAACATAAGACAACCGCGAACATTTCTTCATTTACAGTATTCATTTTTGGAAAAAGGTGTACTGGAACACCCTACCAAAAAAAATTAGGTGCACAGAAATGATTTTGGGTGCACCACATAAAATAAGGTTGAATGTCAGCAAAACATAATTTGAAGTTTGACGCCACTGCCTCTCTTAAGAAATTCCATCTGTAATTCTATCAAGCTTAATTTTAACCAAGTAATACATCAAATAAAGTACAAAAAAAAGTTATCTTGCTTTTTCTGATACAGTACTTACATTTCAAGAATATTCTGTATACTAGTGTACAAGAGTACAAAAATATCTAGGGGCACAGTGAAAAATTAGGTGCACAGCTCCAATATTGGGTGCACAAAGGTGCACATGCACCCAGTCTTTCAAGCCCTGAATACACGTACAGATAGCTGGGCATCACCCCGTGATACCAGCCTCACACGCGATCGGACAACATCACAGAAGGTGGTGTCACGGTCAGTAATACAGGGAGATGTTACATACAGTCTAGTCTTTCGTCTTGGGATTTTATTTCACGCCTGTGAATTGCGCTACGGTCAAGTCTAGTCACGGTCGCTTTTATTTCTTCCTTCTTTGCAACAATATAATATTCTGCTTTTACCATTTTCCTTACGAAAGTTCATCTGAAATTATAGTCGTTTTTAGAAAGTAAAAACTTATTCTTAACTTAAAGTAAAACTTATCCTAAAATACCCTTTCTGGCTATTTAAGACTGAGAAGTAACCGGGAGCAACTTCATCGGAGTTGCTTAGATTACACTATGAAGTATGGGTTACACCTAAGTATGGGTGGGTTACAAGGTAGATCACCTTTTATGAGGATCTAATTTTCTCTTGCATTAAGGCAAAGAAACACATAAAATAAATCTGAAAAAGTACATGTACTGCAACCACCTTCCGAGCAGTTCAGATGTATATCTCCCTACAATCAAACCTTTTATCCTCCAACACACCAACCCTCCCCCAACAGCTGATCCCTCTCAGACAACAGGGACACTCTATGAATACTGACGTCTGGTTGTGCAGTGCCCCCCTCCCCCGTGACATATCGTGTAGTGGTAAGTCTTTACACCTGCAAGCAATATTACTCCCTCCCTCCTTCCACCGCTTTAATAATGGCTCTTCAGAATCTTCATAACATCTGCTACAGTGAGGAAAGTGGGTGAATGGAGATTGAATCAAAGTTGAATTATGTTTCACTCACTGAAGTTGACGTGGACATATTGAAGTGCGAGGGGGTGTTAAGGTCAGGTCAGGTCAGGTCATGGATGCTATCCGAAAGGTCTAAGGAGGAATTTGTCACCGTTTGGTTGTATTAAAGGGTTACTGTGTAGGGAAACTACGATATACTCTGGTCACTAGGTCGTTTTGGGGGTCGGTTTGTGAATTTTTTATTATTTTCTTTTATTTTAAATCTATTCCATGTAGTTTAGATTGCGCCATGATTTGAATGCCACAGTGACTTCAAACACATATTAAACCATGGAAGATATCAATATCTAGCCATTATATTTGTATTTCTTAACCATAATCATAACCATTTCATAGACATATTTGTTCCGTTAACCAGGTTTTCAAAATGTACAGAAAGAATAGCTATTTACAGATATGTTTGATAGATAAAGGTGACCACTCATTCTTAAATTCGTTAAATATCGCTCCAGATTTCTGCTTTAATGTGTTTTTTTCTTTTACTATTGAGTTTTTATTCCCTTGTCTCTTCTCTTCTCTTCCTCCGTGCTTTCTTCGCTATTTCTGTTTCCATATTTACTTTCCAAACACGCTTCTGTCCTCTTTGAAGCCGTATTATTTACCTACTTCAGGCTGCTGCCAGGTATGACGTCATCACGGGTCAACGTTCGCACGCACGAACTTGGTAGTATCTTTGGCCGCCTTGTCATTCAGAAAAGTTACAGGATGAGAGGTAGGATCTTTGAAATATCATTCACAAAAGAACTCGCTATGGGCATCATGACAAAAAAGGCCGAACTTTACAAAACCAACACAGGAATGAATTGGACTTAAATACCTCAAAATGTTTTGCTGAACTCTATTCAACCTTACGTAGCAAAACAGTTACTCAAGCAGCTGGATAGATTTCGGAAACAGCCTGACGTTTCAGGTAGCATCCACAATCTTTCGCTAGTAACAATCTATCCATTTGCTTGTGTAACTTTTTTTCTTGCATATTTTATTACCTGGATGTCAAACTTTAACTTTCATTGACGTCTATTCAAACTTGTTCACGGAATGAACCCATGTCACTCATTCCATAGTTGGTTTTAAGTTTTGCCGTTTGTTTATAATATCGTTTACAAACACAGATGAACTTTCAGGATTTTGACATTTTTAAGAATCTTGTATCTTATAACAGTAGAGCCCGTGCATCGTTCTATTGGCCGTATCAAATTACATGTACAATAGCGCCCCCTGTCGGCCAATACCGCTTGCCAAATATCAAACAAAAGCTACCCAGCGGGTAAGGTACTGACCCGAGGCGACCCCAGACTGAGGACGATGCATGACGCGTTCTCCTTAGCTGATAGTGCAATGTGGCTTCGCTACGACTCGCGTTTTCAGCCAAGCACACCGAGTCACTCCCCCTGTTCTTGATAAGTGTGTTGGGTTCTTTCCCGTGCAGAGGTTTGACGATTTGGGATGGTGCCTAAGCTCCCTTATGCCGGCTTTACGTCCCCATCCGAAAGGACGATGCGACTCTTTTCCATTCGGCTAATTCCTCTAAGATTGGAAATCATTCATCCTATTTGGCCAATTTCTAGTGTTTTCTGCATCACGACAGAAACCCTCGTTATGAATGAGTGCCCCGCATTGAAGAATCTCAAGAAATTTCTAGTGTTTTCTGCATCACAACAGGTTGGTGTCCAAAACTACAATAGCTGCTGGGTCTCCTTCGTCTTCTCTACGCTACAAGACTAGCATCTCGAGGCGTCTTTTAGAGCCTAGTATTTTCCAATCAGCCTGAGGAGTCTGGTAGAGACTAATACTTTCTAGTGGCCCGTGAAGTCTGACAGAGACTACGTCCTTCCCACACGTTATCCATGAGTTGTAAACGCGCTTGTAATGTTTTCGCGTGCTAAGCTCCGTTTAAACGTGTTTATTGTGTGGACTGGGCCCGTCGTACCGTGTCCATCCTACCACGGCGCAGGTCAGGTGTGAGAACACTTGCGTGTGTGTGTTGTTTAGATAACAGTTCGGTCTGCACATTGCGTGGTCACTGCAGGAAGCGTTTGTGTTGACATCCGTGACAAGTGTCTCACTGTCTATTACCCCCTTCTTTTAAACGACAAAGGCGTCCTCCCAATATCTGCTTGGAGGTTGCTTTGCTAGCCGAAAATGACATGTCATTACTGAAATCGTATAGAGCAGTCCGGTCTGCACATTGCGTTGTCACTACAGGAAGCGCTTGTGTTGATATCCGTGACAAGTGTCTCACTGTCTATCACCCCCCTTCTTTTAAACGACAAAGGCGTCCTCCCAATATCTGCTTGGAGATTGCTTTGCTGGCCGAATACGACATATTATTACTGAAATCGTATAGAACAGTTGGGTCTGTACATTGCGTGGTCACTGCAGGAAGCGTTCGTGTTGACATCCGTGACAAGCGTCTCACTTTCTATTGCCCCCCTTCTTTTAAACGACAAAGTCGTCCTCCCAATATCTGCTTGGAAATTGCTTTGCTAGCCGAATACGACATGTCGTTATGGCGAAATAGTACGATTCAGGACAGACCACTGTGGTCTACACATTGCGTGGTCACTACAGCAAGCGTTTGTGTTGACATCCGTAACAAGTTTCTCACTGTCCTCTTTTTATACCGTCTCTTCTCCCTTCCTTTAAACGACAAATCGTCCTCCCAATATCTGCTTGGAGATTGCTTCGCTAGTCAGATATAGCATGTTGTTTTGACGAAATCGTATAATCTAGGACAGTCTAACTAGCCAACTGACGCACTATGTTCACACTGATGAAGAAGACCACTCAGGGGACAGATACAATCTGGTCTATGTGGACAGGTGGTCACTATAGAGAGGAGTCTTAATGCTTGTGCCAATTGGGAGTATTGTTTAAGGGATACAAAAAATGCTACTTATAAGAACTTGTTATAAAGTTTGAATGACTGCCTCTACCCTAGTCACTAGGTGTCGTCGAGAGAAAGAACAGACTTCCAAGCTCATTATAACAATAATCATCAATGAACCAATGATAGTTGTTGATGGAAGACGTGGTCTATGCTTAAGACAACACACGTTGGGTAATTGTGGGGTAGGTTTGCGAGCCATAATCCCATAACAATTAGAACTAATTTCTATGTAAATTTCTCTGCCCAATTAAAACACCCCCCCCTATTCATGTCATGGCGTACCTTAAAAGCATATAAACAAACAAACGCTTTCCCCTTGGGGTCATTGTCTTCATATCGTTAATACGGTTTGTTAGCCAGGTCTTAGCACTTAGAATAGGCTGAGATTATTTCGTTATCTCCTTTGCCTACCTCGTTTTCGAGATGTCAAAACGTGTGGCAAAGACTAAGTGGGGTAAAAGAAACGTTATTGTGTTTCTTTGTCCCAACTCGTTAAATAAGAAGAGATAGCGATCAGTGTCTTTGGGCGGATAAATTTCGTCGGTTGAGCCGGGGTGTCGGCGTCGTTTCATCTCCGGTCGTCGGCAACTTTACTGCAGCTCCGTGCCTCACGCCACAGAAAATATTCGGCATATTTCACGCTCGTCGATTCCCAATTATCGGTAATTAACTTACCTGGACTCACGCGATCGCCGACACCGCACGCAATCTTGTAACCCGAGAGGAACAACCCCCTAAGTTCCCAGGCCGTCTTTTCAAATCTTACAAGAAACGTACGTCTTCTCCTTAAACCTGTCAATCTCTGAGATCACAGCTTCTTATATCTAATTACAACGAGGGTCCTGGGAGGACAAAATGAGCTAAATCGTTTAGAATTCTGCTTTAAAAAAAGGCACGCCACTTATTTTGTTTGCTTACGTCTTTTTGTTTTCTGATATAATGTGGGTATTGTTCTTCGTCGACCTCTGAAAAGTGTGCCCTCAAGCAAACGTTCCCTTCGCACGATATGAGACGGTATCTTTGAGAAAAATCATGAGCAGAGAGTGACAGCGGCCCGCATAAATGAATCTCAAGAATGTATTTTGTGTCGCTACCGCCTCTTGTGGACTCACGGCATGTTTTGGTACTTTATGGGTCATCAGACTCATATCCTTGTATGAACATATGTGCGTTAGAAATATGAAATGACGGCAAAATTGTGAAGGACAAATCTTGAGAGAAGATCCCTGTGTCGTTCTGACGGTTGTACTGTGTATTGTTTACGTGAAAACAATAATGTCGTTGTGAAGACTTGTGTGTTGGGTTTGATAAAACCTGTCAGGCTGTGCTATGATTGATGATCTACAGACAGTGGTGTCATATTTAGACGCCATGGTTGACTTTGGAGCTCGCACGAAACATGCGTGTATGATAGGGCTGTGTACCAGTACAATAACACGAAAATCACTGGTCAAATTGTTTGGGAGTTGGAATCAGTACCATATTTCATTGAGATCCTCTCGAAACCACGAGTTCTCTGCAATTAATGATGCCTGAAATCTAAATAAACGTTGTGTTAACTGTTTATTTATATTTTTTGGTATTTACTTTGTAACAAAATTGTCCCTGCAGTTAAAGATCAAGCTGCCAGGGGGTCCAAACATACACTGCGTCTTCCTTACATCACAAGCTATCTGCCACAAAATCAACACCACAGTACGTCCAGGTCAAAAGATACAAAAAACGGAAGTTTTGCTGCAGTACCAAGGACACATACTAGGGGGCCCAAAATCCACTTTGACCCTTGTCTTACCAACACCTATTCACATACCAAATATCATAATAATCCATCCAGACGTTCTTGAGTTATGCTTACTAAAAAAATCCGGAAACACAGACAGACAGACAGACAGGCCAAAAACTAGATCTCCGTGGATATATGAATTAGGTACAGGTACAGGTCGGGCCACCTCTGTACCTGATGTTACGCTTGCGTACGCAGCACTAGTGCAAGACTGTCCAACTACCTACTGGGGAGAACAGTTCTGGGGAGAGGGCGGGGTGGGGGAGCGGTGGGGGTGTGGCGAGTGTTCTATAGTGCCTTGTCATACAGACGACGAGCTTTTGGGCCCTGTCACACTTGTGCGTATATTCAAGTGCGCGTGAGTTGCGCATTACCATTTTTGGTTTAAGTAAGGCTTGCGGGTAAAAAGCTGTTTTCTCATGTTCTCCAAGAATCAATCTTATACAAAGAATCCTATGATATTTATGAAATTTTAGAACTTAAACAAATTGAATATTGCTGACATGTCATACAGAACAGCCCATACTGTACTTTATATGTACTTTATGATATTTCTGATGCTTTGCACGAAACAACCCATAATATCCTTGACACCCGACACAGAACAACCCATAATATTCTTCATATTTTACACAGGGCGTGATATTATTGACATTCTACACTACACTAAATCGCATTCAGACAAAGACAAACTCCTCTAAAAGTATCACGCAAACATTAGCAATGTTGTAATCTTAACTGCTAGAAAAAGTTGTATTGAGACCAAAAATTGCCGTCATCTAAGTGCCCTTCACCTTAATTGTAATGACTGCATTGTGCATGTGAAGACTGTATTGTGTATGTGAGGAAAGCAGACTTAATGTGAATATAGCTGTTACGCCCTTCTGCTTGGCACGATTGGAAACGTCCTGTGGCCTCTGAGACAATTTGCGGTCAGGGATCAAGGCCCGTCATTGAAACTTCAATTGTAGGTTCTCCTAAGTCTTGTTAAATCCGTCTTACGTACTTAGATAGTGTCAGGCATCAAAAACAAATATTAGCACAGTTCAAGGCACAACTTCTAGTGCCATTACGAGAATCAGTGTTGCTTGTTTTACATGAATATTTCTAAAATTCTAAACATTATATTATGGCCCTCAAGTATGGAAAGTCTGTATAATGATGACCTGCATTTAACGAAATCTTTGACAAAAGTAAAGTTGGGAAACAGTCCATGATGTTTCATTCTCACAATGTTTCCATGTATGACTCCATATAATTCGTTTGTGCCTGTATAAGCGCGTTGTTGTTTGCCGTTGGTGATGTGGAAATAACGCCTGTAGGGTCGACTTTGATTTTACAGACAGCCGACTATCATAGCATTAACAGGCCAACACTATTGCGTGAGTTCCGTGGTTGACAGCGATTATTGCGATATTAGATGCTTGTCCTCACTTGGGCGGGCGAGATTTCGCAGCCCCCCACACGAAAACAGACGGTGTCACGGAAGCCTGTTGGAACAGCCGCACCTGTTGCTGTTATGTGTCGATTCCAACCTGTTGCGATGTGCCAATCGTTTTAACAACAGCCACAACAGGTGGATGGAAGGCCGATCGATGTGTGGTTGGGGTGTATTACTAGTAGTAAAGCCGTAACGCGCAGCCTGAAGATTTCACACCACGGAAAGCGCTCGGGGACTGGCTACATGTACCAACACAACAGGTCCCTTTTGACACGTTTGAAGTAAATGACATGATTACCTGACGTGCTCAAGGGTTAAATGCCCGTTTCCAGCGGGGCTTGCACGCGATCGCTCCGGCGGGACAAAGGGCCCTTTTCCCACTTGCACGCAAGTAAACTGCGCCTGAGCGCCCGCAAACAATGCACAGTATTTCCGGCGGCAGTCGAGCGCGAAACCCGTCTTTTTTTCTACGCCTTTCATCTGACTACCTGTTGCCTGTGGGCTCTAGTAGCCCCTCTCCAAGCAGAGGTTAGGCGCCGGCTGGGTTTGAGACGTCTTTTTAGTCGTTTTTATCGGGCTTTTTGTTTTGTCAAGTTTTCTGTTTGTCCGCCACCCAAAGAGAAAACAAAAACAAAACCTGACAAAATAGAAAGCCCGATAAAAACGCATAAAACGACGTCCAAAACATAGCCTGACTACGCCGGCTATAGGAAGAATATTTGCCAAGAGAGTTCGGCTATCAAATTGTTTCATTTACAGGCTTTCCGAAGACGAAATGTTAGCCTTCCCGCGACTCTCCTGGCCAATTGTTCCTTTTGCCGAGGTCTATGACCCGTGTCCCCGTAAGAAGACCCAGTGGAGGTTATCCAAAACACTGAAGAGGGATCCTAACCTCTGCTTGGAGAGTACTGTAAATGCATCTAAGGTCGCGTGGTTTTTATTTCGCGGTAGGGAGAAAATGGGGTGTTCGTGGGGGTTTTGAGTTCGCGTTTGAAACAATAGTAGTGCTTCAGTCATAAGTGAGCAAAAATGTCGGTGGTTTTAAGTTCGCGCTTCACCGCGAAAACCGCGAACATAAAACCACCACGAACATTTCTGGATCTACAGTACCTCGCAGCAGGCCACCATGCCGGGTTAAAGCGGCGAATCGCGGAGAGGAGTCTCCTCGCGCGGAGCGATTTGCGGCGACCCCTCGTTTGCCGGATCACGGGCACCAAAGCGCGCGGCGTAGCCTGGTAACCATACCATCGGGAGCCCCTTGGTATCTCCACGGTGCTGGGAGCGATGCCCGCCCGCCAGGCAGATTAGCGCGCTCGGGGGTGTTTTTACAGGCTTGGCTTAATTGGTTCGCTCCCTACGGTAGGCGATAACTCGATAAACCAGCTAAAAAGACAGACTGACAGAAACAGACCAATGCTTAGCAGACTGGGCCCGGTAGAACACCGCTAAGCCTAGTCTCTACCAGACTAACCACGCCGGCTATAGGGAGAATATTTGCCAGGGGAGTTTGGGCCACAAGAGGGGTTAATTTCGAAACATCAACTTCACCTTGGACTGACTCTACTGGCAAATTATTCCCTTATGCCGACTTCTACGATCCATACCCCCGTAGGAAGGCCTGGTGGAGGCTACTCTAAGCCGACCCGTGGTGACCAGGTAAGGAAAACCTGCGCGACGCCCGGGTGTCACCGATACCACTTGAGCACAATAACAGCATCGTTAACCAGCATGACTACTTTGTGTACACAAAATAAAGTCGAGACGACGCTTAAACAGGACAAGTCGTCACTCCACATCCGACAGATGTACACTCAAACCGCCCTGCTTGGCAAAGACTAGCGCCAGTGTTCTCCGGACACTGAGACCACAGTACTATACAACTGGCCGCTCCACACACCGAGCCTTTCAACCGCACAGCCAGGATACGTCATTATTTCTGACAGCAACCAGGCACAGAAAGATCCCTCTGTTTGTTTGATACACAGACTGCATCTAAAAATAACTCCACTCCGACAACACTACTTCATCAAACGTGAAAAACATCTCGAGGAGGTAATAAAATTTTATCACGCCGCATTGTTGCGACTCATTTATCTTGGGTCTGATTGTAGTGGGGTTTGAGAGGCTGCCGGGTTAAGACAGGTACTGTGATTATTCACTCGACGTGACACCCTACTATTGACACACCAAACGTTTAAAAAGTTATTAGAACGACGCCGTTGTTGGATAGGGCTGTGAAGTGATGGAGTTTGCATTGGGGTCCCGACAACGCTATACACTGAATTCAGGAGACCCCCCCCCCCTGCGTATTGCGCTAAGATAAAGGGCGAAAAAGACGCAAAATGTGGTCGCCTCGCTACGAAATACGTGAATAAGACGGCTTTCTCTGAGAATTACGGGAAATCGAAAAGGGCTGCCCCCACCTTTCGCAAAAGGGGCATTCAGGCCGTATGACTGAGACTGTGTTCTCAAGCACTGGAGTCATTTAGGGTCTGGGGCAACGACCTTTAAGCAAATGTGCTATGTCATGGCCACCATAGTCATTCCAACTGTATGTGAACTTAAAGTATTTTTGCTCGTTCGTTCGGACCCTGGTAGTACCTAGTGGCACATAGGAAAGCAAGTCCCCTTGCTGTGTACGTAGCAGGGTATAATTTCACAGGGAGGGGTTGCTAGCCCTTCCCCCTTTAAGTTTAACGTTCTCGAGGTACCTCCTCGAACACGGGACCCCTGTTTTATGTCCCTTCCGAAAGACTGGCGCAGCCCCAACTGACATGCTCCTACTTGAGCACTGCCAGGTACTAGTAGAACAATCTATCAGAAAACTATCGTTTAAAAAAAACAACATCTAGCCCAAGTTTATAACTAGGTAATCAAAGATATCACGCCTGAAAACGGCCTTACTGGCCCTGACATCTTGTTTGAAGTTCGTGCAGCATGGACAGTGAAAAATGTATTTTTCGACCTTGTTACCTCCAATCAATACGACTCCAACACGCTTTGATCGCATATCCAATCCCTATTCATCACAATAACCGAGGCAGACATATCTGTGACTCTACGTGTTGCATAGCACGTACTCTCAACGTAAGTATGTCGTCACTGAGAACAATATATGGCCTGTTGCATTGCCCTTTGTCTTTTATATATGGATATGAATGCATTATCTCTATTGTCATCAGTATAAATATCACTAGTCATAACAGTTTGATTGAAAAGACTTTGTTTTCCAAATGAGATAAAATCTGTTGTGTTGCCCTTTGTCTTTTATATATGGATATGAAAGTATTATCTCCACTGTCATCAGTGTAATTATCACTAGTCATAAACAGTATGATTGAAAAGACATTGTTTTCCAAATGAGATAAAATCTCCTTGATAGGAATCAGGCGAAACCCGAGCTTTGCATGTGCGTCATAATCTTAATCGACTACATTAATCCGCCTCTAGATTCAAGTCTGTCTATTTATTAGTAGCATTGGGGCAAGGGAAATATTTGGTAGTCTGCCTCTTGAATAACTAAGCTGTTTATTATGAAAATCTAATTTGTGGTATGTAGTTATCAGGCACGAACTTAATGCGTCAGACTTACACACACCACAGACATTAAGCGTCTGACATTCACACTAAGGCATACATCCACTAAAGGGCGATCGCATTTCGATCTAGCAAAAACCTAAATTGGTTTTGTGTAGCCCTAGATTCCATGATAGGAATATGATGCAAAATACAAAAGTATGATTTAAAAGACAGCAAAATACACAACGCGTTAAAAAAAGATTATTTTTATTATCTATGAGATTCGTTGAGTGATATGTCACAGTATAGTCCGCAGCGAGTACGCCGTGAGGTCACCGCCCTTGTGGAAAGCCGAAAAGGGTGTAAACAACGACTTCCTATCACTGACAGTATGTAAATAGTGACTAGTCAAACCATCTCCTTTCCGCAGTCTCGCTTCGTCTACATGTGACTTTTAGAGTATTCCATTCAAGGAGTAAAGAAGGGAAAGTTGCTGCTACTTTCTCTTTAATGTCAAACTTTTTGAGGTGAAAAGGTGAAGGGAATTGAAAAACTTTGACGTCGTGAACTTGATGGAAAGTTCACTGTCATTACTGTCATTATTACTACCAAGCGGACGAAAGGCAGTTGAATGTCAGCTCTTAATTATCAGTATCAACTTTGGACATGTTTCGTTGTGATCTACCTTTGTTTAATGTGGTAAAATATGCAATGAAGGTCTTCATTGTGGAAGGGCGACTTGTGAATGTGCGTATGCACCTGTTTTGTCCTCCCTTTCAGATAAGTGATAAATCCAAACAAAACAATTTACCAATTAAACAAACGGAGGCCTAGGGGTTCAGCGATACTTCCTATCGCCCGGATTTGTTCCCAGTACGAAAAGCCTTCATGTCTACTCTCCAAGCAGAGGTTGGTGGGGAAGATTGTGACCTTTTTATCATATGCCCCGTTGGTGGGGAAAGCGGACAAAAAACGGGGCATATGATAAGGTCACAATCTTCCCCACCAACCTCTGCTTGAAGAGTATCCATGCCGTCCTATTCGACAGAAGGCCGACGAACAATGCTGAGGTATTTAAAAGAAAAGCGCGCCAAAAATAAGCCGGTTGTTTGTGGTGCGGCTGCGAAGTGGACACGAGCACGCGACGGGTCGAAACGGTTCACCCGCAGTCCACCCGGTCCCCGCAGTTGGCATCGATACAACATCGATATATCCGACAGGTAAAAAACACTCCCCACACCGCAAAGTCATTAATCCACTTGTAAAATACCCTTAGCAAACAAGACTGTGTCACTAAAACGACAAACGCTCAGCGCTTGTGTTTTGGGGGAAGGAAAGAAAGAAGAGTGACGTAGAGCTAGCTCTTCTGTAGTGGGAAACGGTACTGCTGGTAGAGGGGGAACGTTTGCGTTTAGGCTTAGGTGTGTCCCCGGTGGTCGCGTGAGGGTTCTCCGTGGGAACTGGACACCCCTGCCTCGCACAATTGAGCACGGTTCGGGACTGAGAGAGGTGCCGAGATCACGCGACGACTACCTTAACACGCGAGCTCGCGCCGACTTAGCACCGGCCCTCCAGCAACACGCAGCCGCCTGACCCCACCTCACACCCACAACAGGACCTGGCAGGTGGACTCTTTTCGATAAGGAAGGTTTAGGGTTCGATTCCCGAGAGGGATGAGTGGTGGGAGATAAGAGGAGGACAGGTAGGGTCGTCCACAGGTGGAAGGGAACCGGTGGAGTGCCGGGGGCAGGCACCCGCCGGCCATGTCTTGTCATTCTGTGGAGATGGTGCAGTGATAGCCCATTTAAGTTGGGGGAACAGGCCCACCGACCACCCTTCTCACGCGATACATGTGGCCGCACGCAAAAATTAGGTGGGGGTAAAAGATCCGGTTGCAGCATTCTCCATATAAATCTGAAGCGGTGCCGCATACCGCCGCACATCGTGGTGGAACTATCACAAGTATCCCCGCGTGCGAGGCGACGTCACGACATAGAACACTACTTCAACTAAAGGTGCAGTACTGTTACGCGTGCAGACGACACCATGGCGGTGGTGGCCGCCGCGTCCTTGTTCGGCCTTTCGTATTTACAAGTTGTCTTGGTTGCGGTGCTGCTCGTTCTCGTGGCCGCGGTGGTGGCGAGCGGTCTTCGGCAGAACACGCCGTGTCTCCCGCCGGGACCCTGGGGTTATCCCGTGGTCGGGATCTTCCCTGCTCTCGGCAGCCAGCCTCACCATGCGCTGGGCAGGATGGCTGAGAAGTACGGGGACGTCTTCCGCGTCAAGTTCGGGAGCCGGACTGTTATAATTCTGAACGGAATCGACATGGTGAAGGAGGCTTTTGTCAAGCAGGCCGCCAACTTTGCAGGCAGACCGGCTCTGTATTCTTTCAAACAGGTTACAAACGGGATAACGTTCAAGACGTACAGTCCGTCTTGGGTGGCGCGGAAGAAAATTACGGTCGGAGCGCTCAAAGGTTTCGTCAACGGTCGGGCCGGAGCGCTGACTGCGTCGGCAGAGACTATGATCACCGACGAAGCGCAAGAACTTGTCCGGATATTCCTGTCGAAGAGCGGACAGCTAGTTAACCCGGAGGAATACGCGCACACAGCCGTGGCGAACGTCGTCTGCGCTTTGTGCTTCGGCAAGCGGTACGAACACGGCGACAAAGACTTCCGCCAACTTCTGCGGAACACGGAAAAGTTCCGGCAGGCCATAGGTGCAGGAAACCCCGCCGACTTCATGCCGTGGCTCCGCTTCTTCCCCAACAAGAACATGAAAATGTTCAAAGAGGCCATGGAGTCGTCGATGCAGCTTTTCCACAAGCACATCAACTTCCACCTCCAGACGTACGATTCCTCCGTGACCAGAGACATCGCCGACGCGCTGATCTACAACATGTCCGAGAACAAGGAAGCTGGCTTGGGCGACGACTTCGTCCTTGAGTGCGTTATCGACATTTTCGGCGCCGGGCAGGACACCGTGGCTCAGATCCTGCACTGGGTGTTTCTCTACATGCTGGTTTTCCCAGACGTTCAGGCCCGGGTCCAGCGGGAGCTCGACGCGGTGGTCGGGCGGGAGAGGGTGCCGACCCTTGCCGACGAGTCGAGCCTGCCCTACACGGCGGCCGTGATTCACGAGATCGTGCGCCACACCTCAGCCGTCCCCATGTCGATCCCACACCTCACCACCAAGGACACGAAACTGAACGGCTACACTCTCCCAAAGGACACCATCGTGTTCGCCAACCTGTGGTCCGTCGGGCACGATCGCCGGATCTGGGGGGACCCCAGCAGCTTCCGACCCGAGCGTTTCCTGGACCCGACCGGTACCGCCCTGGACGCCGCCGCCGTCGAGAAGAACCTCCCCTTCTCCGCGGGCAAGCGGCGCTGCCCCGGCGAAGTCCTCGCCAAGCAGGAGATGTTCCTTTTCTTTTCCATCCTCCTGCACCAGTGCAGGTTCGAGCGCGTGAACGGATCGGCGGCACCCAGCTTGGAAGCTACGTACGGACTCGTCCTGCGTCCACAGCCCTACAGCATGATCGCGCGGCCACGGTAAACTCCTTACCTTTCTTTCCGCATCTACTAGTATCCAATATGTATCATTCTAGTTCTTAAAAACACAGTAAAGTGGAACATGTTGGTAAAGACGGACTGTATTGTTTTCAACTTGTGCCGAGTGGAGTCGGAAGGCCTGGGATAGTCGCCATGAGGACACAGTCCGGTTGAAGAAAAACTAGGTCAAACGGCAGATGAAAACAACCACTATAAACAGTTGTGCATGAGAGGAGGAGGGCGAAAACTAATCTCAGCAAACGGAATCCCCCCTAAAAAAGCGCGCGAGGAGGAAGAAGGACAGTGCCTGGCATACCAGCGAACCTAGCAAGCGTACTATTTACACAAGAATACAAGATAGGAAGCTAGAAACAACCGTGGAGCAATATCCGGTATAAAACAATTTCTACAGAACGTACAGCAAAGGCATAAGGAAAACAACCTGACGTAATTGAAAACAGATTTCTTAGGGCTTCTGATAGAATGATTGACAGGAACATTGGACGTTTCTGTCGGAAGGAACTTCCAGTCGTCTGAGGCGTGACAGGACTTTGTGTACAGGTAGGGGTCAAATCGCTTTCATCAACAACAAATGTCTTCCAGAAAACATGTGCTAACGCCAGAACAAAACTCCAGCCACAAGATACCTGAAAAATGCTATGAATAGACCATCCCTGTCTCTAAAAAGCTGCCATGATAATCAAGTAATGATGCCATAAGGAAAATTTCTAGACAAATTTTATAATATTTTCTTGTAATATTTCCGTATGCTTTGTTTATCTTTGTGTGTGTAATTTAACTATAAAAATGATATAAACAGCACAAAATTTATAATCTTATCGATCTTGAATCTTTTGTCAATAACGTTGTATTCTAATTTTACGTTAATGTTTGTACTTGATTGTTATCTGTTTTGATTATTTTGGGTCAATTATTGGGTTTGGCTACTTGTAATTCTACTTATTAATCAAAGATTATAGGTCGAAATTCGAAATGAATAGTAGTTGCTGTACTTTTCTTTACTTTCAAATACGATCCTGTATCGAATGCGTTTGGGGTTTGTTTAATAAGCACAGAGAATCACTTGTAAAAAGAAGATATTAACAGAATCTAGGATACAATATCCAATTGTTTAAAGCGTGACTTTTATTCTTCTTTCATCAAATGTAACGTTACATAATGGATTGTGATTTGTTATTGAATCGTTAACCGTATAAACGAGGTGAGGGAATAACAAAAGCCATAACTAAATTATCGGTTTAAAGTCTATCATTTTTCTAAAGTCTATCATTGTCTGCCTAATGCGTTTGATACACCGGCTTTGGTCTTGGTGATTATCTCAATTATATATCAACTGGTTTGTGAAACTGCTTCTTTGTCATTTTTGCTTCTTGTTAATTTATGAAATGAAACATTGTCTATACCTCTGCCACCTGTTTATATGAAGAACAATGGAGCACACAACAACGAACGAACAAAAACAAACGTCCCATAGAAAGCTGGATCCGTTCTAGCTGAAGCGTCAATTTTAATTATACCCCATGTCAGTTGTGCCGCGACCCACACCAAATCAACTTCCGATTGGCTGACAAACGTAATGCTATCATAGCCTCAGGGTATTTTGAGTATACAAACATCGTGGGAAAATATGGATTATTTTTCATAACAATAACTATGAAATTGTAGCGTATCAAACAGCTATTTTATAGAAAATAGAGGTTTGAATCATTTTGTATCTTTAGGAGTAAAGTTTAATGTCATTTTATTCAAAGTATATGATTTCTATAGTCCAACAAATTGCAAACAAATAGAGGTTAAAATACAATACAATTTTTCCCCAAGATCTGAGTGGAGATTACGATTATGATGATAATGTTGGTGCTTATAACTTAATTCCTCAACAATTTTAGAAGATACAGTGTTAACGTCTAGCATTAAACAACAATTATTGGAAGCGCACCTACTTTCCAAGGGATAATATGGTATGGGAGAGACACCATATATTTGTGTAGTCTTTGGATACATGTCTAACACTTAGACAGTTTCTTATGTTATGTACTGACCTACATTTACAATGCAGGTATTACCTCATGCCATCTGTTGTTATCCACGGTTCGTTCGACTCTATTTCTTGTCACGTCCCCGCACTTTTGCGGTCGTTACATTAATCCAGCACGACCTTTTATCACAAAGTCAGGATTGAGCCACTCGATCTGATAATGATATACAGCGACGTCAGAACGCACAGGTCGTGTCTGTTTGGGGTTCATAATCGTTCTGTTCTAATGCACATCATGAAAACATCAATTGGAAAAATTGGGTACCCTTGTAATGGATCACATGCATTATACGGATGTGTGTGTTCAGGAAATTTCAACGGCCCTCAACCATGTCGAAAGCTTTCCTATGGATACATGTATGCATAATCTCGGAATCATGTAAAATTGACAAAAATCAAAGATTTGTTGCAATTCCTAATTACAATAAAACCGTCAACGTTGACTTTACATATAGAAGCAATGAAAAAGGAAGCAACTGATTTTATATAACTTCTATGTCTTGCTTGTCTTGGAAAAACAGTTTTAATCAAACTCTTTTTAAAAGTTTGACATGTTAGAGAGTCAGTTCATTGTTCAGTGTTCATTGCTTAAGGAAAGATAAATTTTAAAGTCAATAGTTTGGTGATTAGTCTAGCATAAAATGATGTGATACAGTTCTTGAAACGATCCTTACGTGAGAGCCGGGGAGAAAAACCTACCACAGGTCTGGCAACGACAGTTCCGACACCCTCAAGTATCCGTCTTTCTGCCTGACCAACAAGTCTGAAAAAGCACGGTCCTATTCAAACTCTTTTCCATCCCCTAGTCTACAGCCTATACAGTTGTACTGCGAAAAGAAAAGAATACACAAGCTTTTCTGCTTTCTTAGTTTAAAATGACTGCATTTCTGTCAGCGATTAGAAAATACACGGAATTGGCATCGTAAGTGGACTGTATCGCTTTTTCCCGGCCTGTGTTTTTCTCCAAGCATTGCGTCAACAATGCTGTACATAAACATTGGAATTATACCCAACCATTAACTATAATTACGCTTCCAATTGCTACACAATAGAAGTACTTATGCTCCTTATACAGACCCAACAATAGCGGGGAAAATCACACCAACCACACCAACCCCACGCACGTTACACTGCGGTGTATGGACGGAACCCATATGGTTGCTGACGACTTTTCCCTGTATATTTCCCGCCAATATTAAGGACTACGTCGTGAAAACAGCCTTCTGTTGATCACGAAAAATGAGTGCCGACAAGGATTTGAGGTGTTTGGGTTAGAAAAGAGGTGTTTATTGTCAACAGGTGTGGTGTATTGAGGTAGATTGTTATCAGCTGGAGTTATGATATATATCTTGCTGCTCACGTATCGGAAAGATCTTTCACCGGAGAGGCGAGTTGGATCGCCTGGAGGCAAAACCCGTCCGTCAAAACCTACAATCATATTTCTCTACCGCATTTTCATATCCGATCTTATTTAGAAACCTATAACTCATTTCAAAACATGGTCGATATGTAGATGACACAAAGCAACGTTTGAGGGGAAGAATATGCAACTTTTACAGTCTATAGAAGAGTCGAATCGCTTCGGGGCAAAACCCGCCCGTCAAAACCTACAATCATATTTCTCTCCCGCATTTTCATATCCAGCCTTGTTTAGAAACCGGTAACTCATTTCAAAGCGTGGTCGTTATGTAGATACCTTAAAGTAACGTTTAGGATCGTATAGGAGGAAGAATATGCAACTAAAGTCCATTTTAAGAACCATATCGCTCGGTTCTTATCTGTGTTTATATTAATAATAATAACTGCCTGTCACTGGTGTAATTAACGGCGTAAAAGTCGTGCTAACTTTGGAGCGAACTGTCGGCTACTAAGTAGCATTTGCTACACTTACATCTACATCGTGGAGAAACAAACCGTAAGAGAGCAAAAATGACGATACAATACGCTTCTATAAACTCTTATATCTCGCACTAAACCTTGAGAACAAAGGCCACATAATAGAAGAAGTGACACGTGCGTTTATCGGGTCGCGGGCTTTATTCTAATTATTCTGGGTCGGAAGACAGGGGTGCCAAACTGCCCCGGATATGACCCACCTTTAGTTGCTGTCCCCGCACGCTAATCACTTCCGCCCGACATCATGACTCCAATACAACCGACCTGTCAACTTTCCTATGATATGATCTAGCCATGTTTACCTATAGTAATCTCCAAGCAGATGGAGGGTATGGTTCAGTGTTTCCTTAGTTTTACGCGTTTTTGAGACGTTGAGGCATTTTTTAACGTTTTCTTTTTACTTTCCACATATGTAATGTACTGTTTCTAGGAGGGAGATTGAAATACCACTATATCACGCGTAAAACACTGAACTGATCCCTACGTCTGGTTGGAAATTAATATTTGCAGCCTGTATTAAAACTATCGTCTTTAAAAGACCTGCAATTTGCAGGTCTTTTAAAGACGATAGTTTTAATACATTGTAACTACTCTTCAACAAATAAGGAATGGTACAATGACACGAACCAACAAAAACGATGAAAAAAGGCTGAGATTCGATATCATGTAGAGATAGAAATTTGGCGTCCTTTGAGCTATAAGTTGTTTGTTATTTTTTCTTAAGAATATCATATACTGTACCAATATTGTAGCGATAATGCCATTTTCATAATTGTAACTATAGATACCTACTGATCATAATATTCAAAAATGCTTGAATCACCCGCAAGAGTACGATGATACTGATTTTACATTTTATCCGTCGAATCTACAAGCAGTTGCTCATATTTCTTTCCTTCTTTTTTTTCATTGAACTTGCATTCATTCGTTCACTACCACAGCCATGTCATTATGTGTTTTATCATTGTACCTTCATCCCCCAACAAAGCCATGTGCATATTTACATGTCCTTCGGTCACACGTAATTCAACCAATATAGCGGCCATTCTCGCTAAGAGGTAAACTAAATAGTGTATTAATCACGGTCTTTAATGGTACGTGTGTTCGGTGCGATAAAAGCATCGCAAGACTGTTAGGGAAGGTCTGACGCCGGGGACTGAACTGCGAACCCGAATTACACTGTAGTAAGGAACGGGGACGTCAAAAGGGTCCCGGGAGCAATGGTATAGTGCAGTATGCGATGGTGAATTGAGATAAGACACAGAAGAATAATCATTGAACGTCTGTGTATGATAGGTGCTATTTATAAAGTGCAAGACAATTTTGTCACGTTTGGTGCTACTATAGTGTGATTTTCATATGGTTGAACATACTACGTTTACGTCCCTTACCCCTTTTTCATTTGTGTCGTACATGTTTCTCTTGCCGTAATATAACTTCATGACACTCACCATAAGCCATTTCTCGTTCCATCACACAACTTACTGTACAATAAGACGATTCTCCGTAATCGTTGGGCACACATATCTTTATGCTTTACCCCAATAAACACATAAAATTAAATCAATAAAATATTCTAGAGCACCGTTTGTCGCTGGGTTAACAGATAACTGTTATCTTCAGGGCGCCTTAATGCATTGACCGTCCTTCCTTTATTTCTACAAAATAGAAAACAAATTGCTATTTTCTTGGCCAAATAATACAGAAAATTCCAAATCGCTCAAATGAACAGGAATTTACAAACTCATCGTCTGTTATTGTATAAAGTGAAGACAATAACAGACGATTTCTGCTTTATTGGGCTCCGTTTCCTATGGTCTAGTTCGTTTCATTACATCCTATACACTATCCCACAGATGCATGTCAACGTGCAAAATGCCGTGTTGTACGTGTTACACCGCACGGGAAAGCCATTGTCAAACTTCTCTTTAGTTATCATTTTTACAAAGATCAATGGTAACCGCAAGTTCAATGTTCCAGCTAGAGACTAACTAACAACTTTTTCATACATTTCTTCAAAAAGACAAATAAAGTCGAAACCGGTCGAATTCCGTCCCAGCGCTTGTCCCAGAGCTGCGAATAACGTTTTCATACATCCAAACATACGATACAAGACTGAGATATGTGCTTTCTGTCGTGAATTATGTGCATTATTTTAGTCGACAGGAACTTATGCATTCACTTATAGACAGTGACAACTATTAACTGCACGATATATCAATATCACACTCAATTTGATACGCAATCAGAAACTACCCAGTCGATTTATGTGCTATTTTCCTCCTTGTAGTAACATTTAAGCGGAAAGTAGAACATACATCTACAAATACGTTTCTCTTTCTGTATTTCTGAATGAAATAGAGCTTGGTCTAGTATGGCTATACACAGGAATGGATGTATAATCGGGCGGCCACAGCTGAGGGTCAAAGATGTCTGCAAGAGAGACTTGAAGGCTCTTGATATCAATACGGAGCACTGGGACTAGGAGGAACGTACAAGTGACCGTTCTAGAGGGAGATGCACCCTCTCCAGGCAGCTGAAATCAGGAGAAGCTAGACTGATGGTGCTGAGTGCTTTTCAGCATAACTGAGTCAGCTTACTTACGTGGCAGTGACTGTCATTCTTGAATAGGACCGTTAAGCCATAGCCAATGTTATAATGGGGAATTAGGGTTTTACCATGATCAATACTGGTAGACGGAGGGTATGTATATACATATATTCATATTTTAAGTGCGCTTTTAATTTTACAGACGCCTTTATTTGCTGTGAATATCATGAGTCACTACAATAAAATTCGGACTCTATATAGAAGGAATTATAATCTGGGAATCGAACCCTGGTCCCCTAGTGCGGAATCACAACAGTGTCTACAGATGCGACTGTCTATACTCGTGAGAAAGAGCCCCTTCCCACACCGTCTCAACACGACCGCTCACCTCGCGACCCGACGGGTCTCCGGAGACGGTGATTAAGAAAATAAGCTGAGGTTCGCGAAGTCGACTTCAAGATCTCTTGAGCCCGTTAAATAACGGGTTCTTGACGCCGAAAAATAAGCTATCCTGACGGCCCGGCAGGGCTTACTCTCCAAGCAGAGAAGAGGGTCCGGCTGGTTTTTGACGTGTATTTAGGCGTTTCTGTCGGGCTTTCTACTTTGCCATGTGTTTTTAGTTGTCTCTATAACCCACGTGTGGTAGAGACAACAAACAAAAAAACATGACAAAGTAGAAAGCCCGACAAAAACGCCTAAATACACGTCAAAAACCACTCCTCTGCCTGAGGAAGAAGCAGGACTGTCTCCAGGACCCTTCCCTCCGTCCTGGGACAGAAATTCGCTTGTTGAGACGGACAAAAAGTCCACCCCGTCCGTCAAAAAATCTGAACTTGTTGACATGAAACTGATGAAGATTTGCTTTCTCCATTTTGAAATGACAGGCTTAGCAACAAAAATCAGCAACATGGCCTCCTAAATAGGACCGAAAAAAATTAAGCTGGAGACAGCCCTGCGGCCTAGTTTGACTCAAACATGCCACACGCACGGTCCCGTCTATCATCACCCAAACACGCTGTTTATATAGTTGCCGAGAAATATGCGCCATAGATTATTAAGTGATTACTCTACCGGTCATTTTTATCCGACGTTGGTGTCGTTTAGGACTAGGAGAGGCTGGTAACCATGGTTACAACATCATAACAAGCTGACAAGTGCTCTTCAAAGTTTTATCTCGACGTTTTGCAATTTTCCCACCGTGGTGTATCGGACGTGGCGGGAAAGACTGGCCAGAAGTGTCCACTAAAAGTAACGAGGTTGTAGTGATGTTAGCCAGGTACAGGCCGTTATCAGCTGCGTGTGTATACATGGGCGGTGCGGGGGTGAAATCTACACCGGTATTGTGCGTTCCAGGAGTAACGTTTGGTGAAATGTAAAATAAACTAATCAGACTTGCGCATATTTCACAGCGCCTTGTAGCTTACGCATTCTCCAACCAGAGGTTTCGGTCGGGGGAATAGCAATGGCTGCGACTTCTTTCCTGTCTTCTTCCTTGCTAATACAAGCCTATCTACCCCCCGTCGAAGAATCTGCTAAAAGAAAACTGTAAAAAGGGGAAATGTATAATGATTTCGCGGTAGGGAGAAATGGAGTGTTCGCGGTGGTTTTATTTCGCTGTAGTGTAGGTGGGTAGAGGAAAGAACAAACAATTTAGCTATGCTTAAGTTCGTGGTGAAGATTTAACCACGAAAACTGCGAACATAAAACCACAGCGAATATTTCCTCCTTTAGAGAGAGAGTATACCTTACACAAGGCCACATGCTTGACGTCCCTATCCGAAAGGACTGATGCAAACCCATCAAACCGTACCCGACCGGGATTCCTACATGACACCACATGACAGCATGTATAGTTGAATAGATGATAACAAATCTAGACTGTAGAAAGAAGAAATTCTATGAATTAGATGTACTCTAATACCAAATACCAAAAGCTGGAATGAAATCGACAGAGAGCGTAAAAGAGAAAACAAACATTTTTTGTCAATCTGGGTTGAATTACCAAAGTCTTCACCGACGTAAAAGAAGGCATTTCACGATTTGATGATAATGAAATGTACACGAAAAAATACCAATAGTTGGAATGAAATTGACAGATAGCCGTAAGAGAAAACAGGTACCCCTAGAGCAAAGAAGCAAACCTTTGATGTTACCACACACGTAAGTTACTTTATTGTACACGAAAAAATACCAATAGTTGGAATGAAATTGACAGATTGCGGTAAGAGGAAACAGGTATCCTAGATTGAAGCAAAGAAGGAATTCCACTATCAGTTTAAGGACGAAATGTACACGGGGAGAAACCTTTGATCTCACCACACACGTAAGTTACTTTATTGTAAACATTCAAACCTCCGATTGGAGAAGAAACGTATGCTTTTCGTCCGTCATCCAATAAGCGCTTCTGACACAGAAAACAAATAAACACCTCGCACTCTGCCTCCATTTCTAGATAACATTAAGTCCGGGTTATGGGAAGCAGATGATGGCAAAAGGAGGTCAGTCAGTTTCAATTTGGCGTTTTGGCATTTTCTGGGGCATTGGTAAGCCCTAAACTAAACCGCCTGTCGCCTTTCTGCTAATTAAATTACGAGTGCTAAACTGCGAGGGTCAGCTCTTAAGCTCTAAATGACCTCATTTCTTAGAATGTCAACATAACTGTGTACGTTACCGGTTACACTGCAGTTTATATCTGCTCGGATTTATTGTTCTTTGCTTATATACACAAACTATCACGATTTAAAGACCGTTTGTAACAGCTCAAAGTCTACCCCAGCCTAGATTGTACCCCAGAGTATAGCCTGGGCAGAGTCTGGGCTGTTACACACCGACATGTTGAGAGTCACGGAGATATGTCACCAGCAATCAAAGAGATGCGTCTTTTGTTATAGCTTAGCGAGTTTGCTCAGTGCAAGCCAAGAGACAAGCCTGAGTGCCATCCTCCTTAGTAGCCGCTGGCTCAATGCTGGCTCTCTTGCTATCCGTGGTTGGCAAGCGAAACGATTGAGCCAGAGGTTACTACGGAGGATGGTACCCAGGCTACCAAGAGAAAACAGCATAATGATCGAGACGAACTCATCTCACTGAGAGTGAGGACTGCAGTAACGGACCCAACAGGAGAAGCTGGAGTACTGGCGATCGTAGGCTGCTCGAGATATTCCCAAACCATCGCACCGGAGCTGCTCCCATATTAAACATGCTGTTAAAACAAATACCAAATTAACCCTAAACGATGAAATAGTTTTATGGCAGCAACCTAAACCGTCCATAAACGATATTGCAACAAGCCACTGGGCAAGAAATTGCAAATAAAACTTGTGTCAGTGTAAAGGCGTTGTCACAGTCGAACCGACCATCACAATAAATTTTCGCTGTCGAAGTCGTAAAGCTATCGCAAGACTAATTCATCGAATGTGAGCAGGCCCTATCATGAGCTGGTGAGTTGCCCGGTCATCGAGTCCCAGTGCAGTGCGACTGAATTCGAGATTCGAGATAAAGCATATGGACGTTGCTATTATCAAGCGTAGTAAATTTTATTACGTTCAGATTGATGGAAGATTGATAAACATAATTATGTTCAGATTGAAAGTCATGCTTTGGTGCCTGGAAATCTTGCTGCACATAAATATATACAACAGACTCCAGTCGCTGATTTCAGCAGATTTGAGGAGTCCCGTCACAAGTAGTCAAGGGTTGGGCGAAGCCTGTAGCTAGGCAAGCGACATAAACGCAAAGCAAGTAGAGTTTTACGTACATCACTCATTCAGCAGGACAACCTTACTGTTCTTATACATACAGCACACATTCCTTTCATCACTGCAATTCGGATTCTTCACGTCGTCACTAAGTTTGACATTTATCCACTCGCCTTTCATTGATTCACTCCTCATTGATGGAAAGAGAGAATGAAAGAGCATGCAGAGGAAAGGACAATGCAAAGCCGATCTAGCCTGGATGCCATAATGTTTCCATAGCCTACACAAGGCGGCTCCAGGGCTAACATACGGCTAGGCCGATCAGCCTGGCACCTAGGCTAGGCTAGGTCGATCGAATCCCTAAGAGAAAAACCCTGAGCACCTCGACTTATTCAAAGGGCAAGTAAATCCCCCAGTGCTGTCGTTGCCAGTGACGTTAACGACTTAAACAGACGTCTTAAGCACGTCCATTCCGCAGCAGTCCCCGCACGCAACCTTAAGATTTGGCCTAGATTTACCGTCTTGTACGACGTCTGTTCACCAGAGAACCATATGTTCTTAGAGCTGACAACTGGATATAAGAATAACAATACCGTTATGATATATGCTTATCAGTAAAATTGAACTATTCTAAATGAAAATTGTAGGACTGTAATATTTCATTTTAGTGTTATAGCTATCCTAGCCAAAGAAATCCAGTGAGTTCATTATGTTCACAAAGCTCTTTAGACAGTTTAATTTGCTATTCTTTTATTCATTTATTTGTTTATCAATCTCGAATACATATAAGTAGTACCTTCAGCTAAATACGGCCAAGTTTCAAGGGAGACCATGTAAGACAAGTAAACAGAATACAAATTTTGGAGTTCACAAAAGATACAAGTAAAATAAATTCAATCGCACAAAAATTGTACATTGTAAACGAACTCTGATGATGGTAAATCATTAATATGTTGATAATAAATCATAGTTGAACAATAAAAAACAATTACCCTCTGACAAATGTTTACTACTTAAAGTGAATGTTCTATTTTGTAGTCGCAATAGAAATTCTGAGAGTTCGTTAAGTTCAACTAGACTTCGTATACAACATGCATATGCTTATCTATACGACGTTGTGTGAATGGAAGACCATTATTGTACGTTTCTGCTCTTACAAGCTAAGTGCAGGCCATGGTGATAAAGCAGACGTACAGTTACAGTAATATCCAAAACGCGTACGTTATATCGTACTACATCTAATGTCTAATTACTACTGCTATGTACAGGTTCAGTTTCCTCTCGCTTCTTCAGACAGTTGTAGATGTATGAACATATGGAGCCAATAATACATGACTTGTCTAGTTCCATAAGAAATACGAAATACATTTTTCTGTGCAATTTTAATATTGAAAACTAGGAAAATTATATTGTATGCAATTAAAGAGGATATTTCTCTCAATAAAGACTACAGCTATTTTAGGAAAAAACTCTGGGGGCACAAGTGCAAAACCGTTCACAGATAAACGGTCTTTAACCAAATACAGCCTTACATCCTTTCAATTACCGCGAGACGACGTGGGAGACGCCGCGGATTTTCCAGGTCCTCCTTATCAGAATGTTTTCCTCCCCCGCCAGCGTTTGAGCCCGACCTCCCAGCCTCCCTAAACATCCTGCTAATTAAATCAAAAGAAGCGGTGAGAGATGTATCGCTATTCCGAGAAGACAGGGGATCGTGAACGTATTAGAGCGCTAGGCTCGGTTGTCCCGTTTTTATTTTGTTAAAGATAACGGTAGATTTTCGCGGATAGCAACGTCGCTACATTGGATCTTCTCTCTGTGCCCCTGTGTGATTTTAGAGTTTGCAAGATTTTAAGACATTCAGACAAGAAGGCTAAGATGGTTTGGTCATGTAATAACGAGACTCCACAAACATTAGGTTACAAAGTATACAGCAAGGAATTTTCCAACCACAGAACTCGGTGAAGAATATCACAGTGATGGAAATGAAAGACTGTGAAAGACACAGAACACAAAAATGTAGCAGGGTTTAGGCCTAGGGCACTGGACGCTGCAACATGGAGAAACCTAAGATCACATTAAGCCCCCCTCTCACTGGACCCGCGGCACGCTGGCGGCGTCGCTACGTCCTAAACTGGATATGTGTTACCCTTGACTTTATAATGGGAATATCATTCAAAACGTACAGGTCTGACCAAAAAGACAACAAAACACACAAAGTTGAAAAAGATTCGTTTTTTGTCGATAAAATTCGTTGAGTGCTTTGTCAATTCGATCGGCTGCAGCGAAGCCGCCAGCGTGCCGCGGGTCCAGTGAGAGGGGTCTTAACGGAGGAGGTGAGAAGGGGGCCAGCCCCTGGACTAGCCCCTTAAGGCAGGTTTTAAGTAAGATTATGAGAGACTTTTAGCCAAATGGGTTTCTTGAAGCAGGAACCGGACATTGTTAGAGAAAGTTTGTCAGAACGGTTTCTCTAAAATCCTCTGCCTCTTCCAAGTTCTTAAAAGGCCTGTCGGGGGAGCGTTTGGCTCGCATCTGTTACAAGTTGTTTCACGACCACTTCGGTGTCGGGCCAGCCGTCCGGGTAGATTTCCCCGTGATTGAAATGGACACAACAGGGGCTCAACACGATTAGAGGATTACTGAGATGCGCATTCTTACGGCTTGGGTTTCGCGCGCGTGTTTTCGTACGTGCCCTGCCGTGGGGCGGCCGAGAATCTCCGGAGAATGCCGAGACTTTTAAACAGAGACAGGCGACCGACAAAGGCGCCTATGTTGGCCGTCAGGGGATAAACCTTGCCGTCAGGGGATAAACCTTTAGATCCTATATATCATTATTCATCCGATATTATTATTCATCTGAAGTACTACCAGTAGGTACACATGATCTGACACTTTTTAAACAGACCAAGGAGGTTTTATAAAACTTCCTTGAACAGACACAGACGATCGACGAAGGCGCCAATGTTGGCCGTCACGACGTCCGGGGCAAACCATTAGATCATACAGATGACAACTTTCAGAAAGATTACTCAAATCTATTCAACAATGTAGAAAATTGGCGTGAATACCGTGATGTAATTTGCCAAACGTTTCAAATAGTCAAAGAGGAACGAGAAGGGAGGAGGAGGAGGAGGGGGGTGGAACAGGAGGGGGAAAAGAGAGGAAGGAGGAAGAGGAGGAGGGAAGAGAAGGATGAGTAGGGATGAGTATGGAGGAAGAGGAGTAGGAGGAGTGAGGAGGAGGAGGGAGGAGGATCGGAGGAGCAGGATGAGGGGGAGGAGGAAGGTTGATGTCCTAATTCTACCTGGCTGATAAACGGGCTTTCCCTTTCCTAGCCCTATTCTCACTCCATGCCCTAACCGGACGGTCCCCTTCACAGTTCAGACCGACCCACCCCGTTTAACAAACGAGTGCTCCCCTCCACAACCCAGCCCATCCCCACCCCCTGTCACAACCTGTGAATTCCAGTCAATTCCAATCGTGTCGCCGGGACACCCACCTCGTCAGTTTGTACACTCGCGGTCCAAAATTAGCCAAAGAAAACATTCCGTCAGGCGAGGAATCATTTCAGCGACACGCTGTGATACATACGTACACATATAGTGCAGGACCTAACCGTCTGTGGTTACAAGAAGGGCAAACTATACACTGCAGAGGCATACTTGTATAGTCTCAGGCTGGACACAGCGAAATGTGGCTGTGTTGATTGTTAGACAGGTTCAGTAAAGACCGTGCTCTACCAAAAGAAATTCAATTTCTGGTACATGGTACAAAACTTGACATCATCTTTCTTCTTTTGTCATCCTCCATTTAGGGTGAAGCATGGTGCTTTTTCAGGTAGCTAGAAGTGCAATGCGGCTATATTCGCGTTTATGGCCAAGCACACTGAGTATTAAATATGAACTCTTACAGTGTGTTGGGTTCTTTTACGTGGGCGTCTGACGCCTTAGCTTAGGCTAACACCTGAAGCTCCCGCATACACAGGGCCGTCGGCTTTACGTTCCCATCCGAAATGACGAGTGCAATCCCTTACATCATGTCCGAGCTTGAGCCGCGCACCTATTAAGTTTGACGTCATCCCCAAACAACATCATCTCACAGTAGCAGTGAGCATGTCCTTGGGTACAGGGGTTCCGACTACCTTGCCACACATCCAAACTCGAAGGTAACCACAAAGGAATTTAAAATAATGGCACGCGCCGGCTTCCTTCCGTTCCTTAACCGCCGGGAGGGTCATTGCGTCTTTGGACGCACTCTTTCCTTGGAATATTTTTTAGAAATCTTGTAGTTTACGCCGAATGCTTTTTTAGTCAATATTTATACTCTATAGTACAATATGATAATACGCTGACTACATTTACACCCTTTGTGATACTTGTCTGTGGCTGACTTCATGGAACAGTAACGTTCAAGGGGAACTCTCGGTGTTGGCTAGTGTTAGCCAGCACCTCGTCCTTCATATCGCGTCTGTACTCTGGTGTTCTCTTTAGTCAGCTACTTAAAGCGTAGAGGGGGCACAGATTCATAAACATATACCACACACAATTCCGCGTGGTTTACAAAGCTACTTCTGTCGCTGAACTTTTTTGGCTGTCAGAGAGCCTGTAGTATTCAGAAAATGATAAGAAAACAGCATTTCATAACTATAAAGTCGGCGACAATGTCAGTGCTATAAGTCGATTTGACTGGGCGTAGTTGTCATGGTACATTCTGCCGATACATATCCTGGTCTCTGCAAATCAAATCGTCGATTCTTCCGGTAAAGATCCCGATCGGAATCTGTAAGCTCATTTGTGCTTATGGATATCAGATTAAAGTCAGTCGGAACTTTTAAACTTCGATTCATGTCACTTTTGATAGATCAATGGATTGACTTGGAATGTGTGTGTGTGTGTGTACGTGTATGTGTGTGTGTGTGTGTGTGTGTGTATGTGTGCGTGTGTGTGTGTGTGTGTGTGTGTGTGTATGTGTGCGTGTGTGTGTGTGTGTGTGTGTGTGTGTGTGTGCGTGTGTGTGTGTGTGTGTGTGTGTGTGTGTATGTGTGTTTGTGTGATTGTGTGTGATTGTGTGATTGTGTCTGTGTGTGTGTTCCTATACGTTCACCATGACTGGGTACCATCAAACAGTAGCTACGTGTGATGTACACATGTGAAAGGGTTGGCTCGGGGTTAGACTCTCCTTCAACATTACTCAAAACCTTCTCCATCCCACGGAGAGATTTATGTTTCCCATACACCGTTTGGAGCCTGGCGGTGACAGTTCTGGCACAACTGCGGGAGCTGAAACACCGGGAAGGCGGGAGTGAGGGATCGGTGTAGGAGACCCGTGACGCCCGGGGAAAGGAGGGGCCACGAGACGGCGGTTGGGCGGAGAGCCGCTGTCACTCACGGGGTCTCAAGAAAGAGTCCAAGCGGCTTGAAGAAAGTTTAAGATGACTTTGGGCGGAGTCTCGACGCAGGAGAAGGTCAGAAGGACACATCGGGTAATACTTCAGGGAAATTGGCACAGTAAATCGTCCTTGCAGAAAGAGGGAACAGTACACGAGATCAAATCGGAGTCCCTGTCTACCAAGATTCCCAAGGGGGTACAGGCTCCGTCGACAAGTCACGATTGGAGGTCACGGGACCGATTTTTTTCTCGACGCAACGCCACCTAGTGGTGAGAAGAAGTAACTCCAGTCATCAGTTCCCCGTGGAAGGTTAGCAGAAGGACTGCCGACACATTGAGAATCATTTGGATTTTGATATCCTACATAAAAGTCAAACTTGCCCAATAAGACCACTCGGGGGACTGCTAAGATCTGGTCTATGGCGACAGGTTGTCACTATAGACAGGATTCTTATAAATGCTTTCGTCAATGGGAAAATTATGCAAGGGACGACGGTAAAGTAGCCACATTGGCCAGGTGGTCCTTATGTAGAGGTCGTCGCTAATGCAGATTTGACTGTTTGTAAAATTTGTGCGGCAGGTTAGCCCGTCCAGTCCCCTGGTATACACCATGTGTTGAGTGTCTCGGTGGTAAAGTTTGCCATTTGGTTCTTTAATAGAGGTGGGCACTTCTACGAGTTTAACTGTATATCACTGGACGGATAGTCCTTATGTAGAGGTCGTCGCTAATACAGGTGAAAGTTTGTGCGGCAGGTACACTACCAAAAATAATTTTTTCTTGTTTTTCTAATTTTCTTTTTTTTTCTTAACTCCTGGACAAATTTTCTTATATCAAGAATTTCAAGAATGAATAAGAAAGAAAAAAGAAAGAATTTGTCTGATCGTTTCCATGGAAATTCTCATAACAATGAACACTTTCCTAATTCTATTAAGTTAAGAAACTATTTCTCAGCAAGTATTTAACCATTAAGAATTTCTAGAAATTCAAGTCTAAATTTCTGGGTTTTATCAAGGAGGTTAAATATACAAGGAGAACGGACGGGATTAACACCCCGCTGTGCGCTATTGTACTGACCCGCCAAACCCCGGGGCTATCTATTGTTTCCGCCCTTCGGCGGCGCTCCTTTGTTCTGGCAAGTGCCCCTCAGGCATTGGCGGCAAAACCATTCAAATTCTATGCTAATGAGCCCGATCGTGACGTCAAGCCCTCCGATGCTGGCCCGAGCGACTAGCAAGAAGCCAGCAGTTTCCGAGGATTACCTTATTTGGGAAGCGAATGTAACTTGCGCAGACGGCATTATTGCCAAGAGTGGACTAAGGCGGCCATTTTGATATGTGGTTCATCGCTGTGCGACGAAGATGGGTGTGTTTACAGGCTTTTTTGTAGCTGTGCATGGAATGTTTTGGCTCAAAAATATTAAGAATATTCTGTGTTAGATGCCTTTATAAAAATATTATAACAGTTTCCCCACCAAAACCGAAGGTTTTCTAGGATAGTTCATAACTTTGGTGTTCCATTGTAATATTTTTTGTTGTTCGACTCCGTCAAGTTTTCTTCGACTCTTCGCAAGACTTTTGCACTATTTTTGTGTAAACCTCCTTGGTTTTATTAACTTAAAGATTATTTTTCTTGTTATGTTAAGAAAATATAAGATTTTTTTCTCCCCTTTCTTGAATTATCTTGCTTCAAGACAAATTTTCTACGAAAAAAATACTTAAGAAAGAAATTCTTAACTCGTGGACAAAATGGTTTTCTTCTTTTAAGAATTTCTTCTTTTAAGAATATTTTTCTGTGTATAAGAAATAATAAGAAAAATAAGAAAACGCATTTTTGGTAGTGTAAGGCCGTTCAGCCCACCGTGTCCCACGTGAGACTCAGATGGCGTGTCAGAAAGGATTCGGGACGGCTTACCCCAAACCCCCAACCGACAATACATCCCACAAGTGGCGCTTTGGGCTATTGTACTCGGCTTGTTCCCGCATTAACTGGTGGAGATTTCTGCGTTATTATAGGATCTAGGCAGCATTGTGGTCATGTACCGACGTCTCGTTAGAGGATTGCGGTAAATAAATACAGCAACAGGGTGGTTAAGGGGACGGGTCAGTAATTCGAGCTGCTTTCGAGCTAAACCAAGAGGCCAAGTGCACTGCAGAAGTTTGACTTTTACCGATAGTTTAGTCAGAGACACTGAGATTGCATATGAACACTTAGGACGTGATGATGTTGGACAGGGTGGAGTGATCATGTATGTACTTATTTAGTCCCGGCCGATGGCCGATAGATGATGATGATGATGTCAGTAATTAGCTTCGCGAAGAAGGTTGAATGTGCTCTCGGGGCTGTGTGTTTGTGTGCGTGATTGTGAACAGGACAACTCGACGTGTTGTACCTTCACGATATTTGGGAAGTTGGTAGGTGTTGGCAAAATTAAGAAATTGTTAGATAATGGCCCCCTTTCCGCTTTCCATGATACTGCAGTAGGATTTCCACCGATGATGTGCCCTTGGGACTGAAGGCACCAAACAAGACTTTTCCCACTCCACCCAGGTGTAAAAATGGGTAACCTTTCTTCGGTTGAGGACGTAGAAGGCGGTGTAAGGAGAGGGTTGAAAGGCTATGGGGCTTTCTTTACTCTTTACATCTTAAATTTTATTCTTGATATCGATCCACATCGTTTGTTCCATTCAGTGTTCGGGTAGTGTAAAAGACAGTAGAAGGAGAGGGTTGGGCTCCGCCTTCCAGTACCGTGCCCTAGACACAGTGGATAAGAACCCACTGCCCCTACGACCTCTAAAAGGCTAAGGAACTTCCTCTACTCTTTACATCTTAAATTTTATTCTTAATATCAATCCACATCGTTTTCTCCATTCAGTGTCAAGGCAGTGTAAAAGGCAGTGTGAAAGGCAGTGGAAGTTGGAGAGAGATGGGCTCCACCTTCCAATACCGTGGCCTACAGACACAGCGGACAACAACCCACTGCCTCTTTGGCCTCAAAAAGGTTTAGGACCTTTCCTTTACCTAGTTCAGTGTTTGTGCAGTACGATACTCGTTGGTAGAATGAACGGTCCCTAAACTGTGCTGTCTTCGCCGCCCCACCACCACGGCGGGTGGGAGGTCTCGTTACCGGGGTGGGTACACTCTCGTTCCCTTTTACAAATAGCTCGATCGCGTGTCAAGACGCTTTAGAAGCGAACTCGGGCCGGCCCCAACTTTCCACAGTCCTGAGCGCTAAAGTACGTATGGCGAGACTGGGGATTAAAACCCGGGGTGTTCCATAATGACGGCTATACCGGTCTAAAGACCTCCCAGCCCAAAATGTCACTCTAGGCTTAAATGGATTAATTGTCCCTATAGTTACTTTTCGCAAGAGTATCAAAGTGAATCACACCTAATTTGGGCTCAATACTTCTCCTTCACGCAACGTGAGAGAGTTTTCGTTCTGGGCACGCCTAGTTTTAGAATTATAGTAAATATTACTCTCCAAGCAGTGGAGGGGTTCCGGCTGTTTTTTGACGTACGTGTTTTTAGGCGTTTTGTCGGGCTTTCTACTTTGTCATGTTCTTTTTATGTCTTTAAAAACCCCACAAAAACATGACAAAGTAGAAAGCCCGAAAAAAACGCATAATAACACGTAAAAAAAAACACAGCCGGAACCCCTCCTCTGCTTGGAGAGTAAGTAAATATTAGCTCGTTTATAATATGTAGTGCAAGCACTGTGACTTCGAAAAAGACTAGGTGTTAAAATCGGATGCTGCTCTTGACAGTAAATGTATATGTGAAGGAAAGAAAGGAATAAGGACAGGTAAGTAGGAAGGAAGGGAAGGAAGGAAGGAAGAATGACGGATGGATGGAATGGGAGAAGGGATAAATGACGAATGAACGAAGGGAGGGAGGAAGGAGATTGGAGGAAAGAATGAAATGATGGCATGGATGACGGAATAACCGATGAATGAATAGATAAATAAATAAATGATTGAATAATTCTCTTTGTAACTTTTGCAAGTTTTCTGAACCTCAGACTCGCACCCTGGCCTTGGCGTGGACATCTATAACAACACACGGCCACAACATGGACGTCAGAAAAAGGCGGCACGATGAAAGATGCGTGTTTTCCGTCTCGCCGTTCCCTGGCCTCGTCGTTACGGGTCTCCCCCATCGCGTGTTAAGGTCTAACTCGGGGCGGGGTGTAGCGACTTTACCCAATGTTTGTATGACAGAAGACGGGAGAACGTTCCCACGGGCGTACTCACGCGAGCTGAGACCCTGGGGCGGTATGGACAAAGTTGTGAAGACCCAGGAATGCCCAAAGCTGTGACCTTGGGAAATACACCTATTTCCCCACGCTACTCACGTGAAAAGAGTACATTGCTTCGGTTCGGAATATTCTATAACAGCAATTTGTTAATGTAACAAGATGGCCTTGAGGATAGGGACCGATGTTGACTTGGAATTTAAATATTCTGGGTTCGAACCCCTAGCAGACCTCAATGCTGTGCCCTTGGGAAATGTGCACTTTACACCTATTTCCCCACTAGAGTCGTGATAAAAATGAGTACCAAGCTTCTGTTAGGGACGAGAGGCACACCTCGAGCAAGTTAAAGAACCCACCACACTTGTCAAAAATAACAGCGGCCCTTCCCTGTGTGAATCAAACCTTACATCTTTTTGTTAACATGTTACCTCCCATATGTATTAATCAATGAACTAACGATATCGCTTATTGGTAGACCCGCCCAAAAAGCCAGGTTAGAGTGTCTTTATGAATACAATAGATGCGTGCAGTGCTAAGAACTAAACCATAATCAGTCATCTATCGTATACTGAGCAACCATCGTTTTCTAAAATGCAAGTGTAAGTGATCGTGTAGCTGCACTACTTCTCCAAACCGCCAGAGTGCGCTGTATCAAGGCTATGCCGTGAGGTTGAGAGTCATTAGATGCTACTTAGTACAGGAGGAGAGGTCGTTTTTCATTCGACCAACCCAAAAATATAGCATTGAATTCAAACTTCTTTAAGACATAGGGTGAGAGTGACCGTACGAGCGAGAAAAGTTGGATTTGGCGGAAAAACGGAAACTTCTATATGCTGTTTATATACTAGTTTTAACAAGGTAAGAGAAAAGACATGTTGAGTTGACAATGAAATGGATGAATTAACATATGGCAGATTCTTCCTAATCATCGGAAACTGGATTATTTCAAACATGGCATAAAAAAAACTACTAAATATTGGTTATATGTGAACAAGATAGAGTTCATCAATGAGTCGACAAATTCCAAAGAATATCATTCCATCCACGGCTGTGGAGTTCATCACTAAATCGATGAAGTCCACGGCCCGAAACTAGTATAAGTCAGTCCACGGTCGTGAAATTCATTACTAAATCGATGAATTCCACGGCAGACTAGTGTAAGTTCGCCCATGGCCTTCGAGTTCATCACTTAATCGATGAATTCCACGGCCCGAGACTAGTATAAGTCAGTCCACGGCCGTGAAATTCATTACTAAATCGATGAATTCCACGGCAGACTAGTGTAAGTTCGCCCATGGCCTTCGAGTTCATCACTTAATCGATGAATTCCACGGCAGACTAGTCTAAATTCGCCCATGACCTTCGAGTTCATCACTAAATCGATGAATTCCGCGGCCCGAGACTAGTGTAAGTTCGCCTATGGCCTTAGAGTTCATCACTAAATCGATAAATTCCACGGCCCCAGACTAGCATTAGTCAGTCCACGGCCGTGGAATTCGTCACTAAATCGATTAATCCCACGGCCCGCAACTAGTATAAGTCAGTCCACGGCAGTTGAACTCATTACTAAATCGATGAATTCCACGGCTCCAGACAAGTGTAAGTTCACCCACGGCCGTGGATTTCATCACTAAATCGAAGAATTCCACGGCCCCAAACTATAATATAAGCCCGTCAACGATCGTGGAGTTTATCGGTGATGAATTCTACGGCCGTGGAACGCATCAATGCACTGTCTCATGACATGCCTGGCTGGCAGCAGACAAGCGAGGGAATGACCATCTTTTACCAGATTTGCAATGCTGGCTCAGGGCGTAAGGTGGCGCTGCTTCCTAGTCGGTCGAAACATCCTAATACTCCCAACTGCTCAACGGATCTGTCTACTTCAATTTCCTTGGTCTACACTACTCTCCACATAATCGTGCACAGACGAAGGGTGAATAGTTAGTCCATCCTGCATATCTTATACATATACTGTTTCATAAATTATCAGAACGGAGTGTTACGCATCAATTATTTAATTAGGCAAAAATTTCTAACTTCTCATAAAAGCATCACTAAACCCAAGGAGGTTTATTGGGAGATATAACCTCCGTGTCAAATCCAATATGCTGAACACATTTCATACCTTTCAAATCGATCTGTCACAGGCGGAAGCCGAAGGGCAACACATGGACTCTCTTTGCAATTAGCTCTGTCACGACGGACGTCAGTCTTCGGATCGGCTTGGCCTGGGGAGGGGGCTACCCGGTTCATGCATATCGTCCGCGTCGTCTTTATTCAAGGCCAGTCTAGTTTGTTAGATCGAACTCATCTTAGCGTATACATATGAAGCATGCGTCTCTCTACGCCCCTCATTTTTCTCCAAATATCTGATTGCTCTAACAATCGGGCAGTTTGTTGGTAGCAAACAAAGAAAAAGACTCACTGAAGACTGTACTGAAATCCGCGCGAAATGTCATTCTAGGTCAGAGGTCAAGCTCGTTCCCGGGATTTTCCGTCAGTGAACGAATCAAGACCGGAATCACATACCACTCTGGGGACGACGACATGTTACATTAGTTTTATTATTGCCACCATCTCACCGTATATCAGTCTATCGTATAGTATCAAGGTACTCTTAGTGCTTAGCTTTAGCAGGAAAAAACTCGGTAAGTTTACAGATCCGGACCATGCATCAGCAGTGTGCCATCGTTAAGTTTCTCTTTTTACCTTATTTCCAACATTTCCGTCCAGAAATGTGCTTTGATTCTATTGTCTACTACAACTTAACTATTGATACGCTACGCTATCTTACACCAACATCAGGGCTTTCCTTGAAATACGGAATAACCCTTTTATATTTGTGACATCTAGAAAATCACGTACTGTGATATCAATGAAGCTCTATAGTTTTATCATTACCATCATTACAATAACATCTATTCATCAGGAAACCCTTGATGTGCTTAAGCAGTGCACGTGAAAACACAGTTTATTCGGTAGATTTACATGTCAAGACCGTGCTTCCCAACATCGGCAATGTACCATCGTTCGGTTTCTCCTTTTTTCTTATTTCCAACAGTTCTATCGAGATATATGCTTTGATTTTATCAGACGGTTTACTACAAATGAGCTCAGAGTTGGTACACACTGTCTAGAAATAGGAAAATGTTGACATAAATTAATATACCAGCCCGTCAAAGACTGTGTTGTACGTGCAAAGAAAGCGTTCAAGGTGAGTACCATTTCTTTACTACCCTTTCTTATCGATACGCCCTACTTATAATGAGCCTCGGAAAGAATTAAACTAATGATGATCAAGCGTAAATGTAGTGCAACATTACCCAATACAAGTAGAGAGACGTTCCATGTACTTATGTCATGTCCTGACACAATTTCTCTCTAGGCCAATACATACTAGCTTGGGTTTCAAATCCCGTAATAACCGATGTCTCAATATTTTCGCTGGCTAACGAAACACATATTACTTAATGCATATATATGGCCTCCACGCAAAAAAAATAAACCGTAAAATAGCGACTTAACATCTCACCATATGCAGCTGTGTGGTAGACATATACATATAACACCTCATTGTGATTTCTAACAATTGTGTAAAGCTTAGAATATGCCTGTTCGTAGATTTTACTAGATTGAACAAACTAGTAGTAGTCTTATACAACGC
>NC_089737.1:12999028-13004028 GCF_035083965.1 Branchiostoma lanceolatum
CACAAGTGTGCGTGCTACGGTGAACATCAAGCCAGTAAGGACGTTCTACAGACTTCTCTTTGTCTGACAGCTGATAGCGGCAGTCACGCACATGACTGCTTCAGGCAAACTTTGATCCGAGTCACTGATCTATTTATAATGAATGAATGAAGACCTTTATTACACATTTCTGCCACACTTGGCTAAGTACAGGTCACAACAAAACAAAATAATAAGTGCAGTTAACGGGTACAAAAAGAATATGGCTATCATTAAATAAATTCTACTTCTCCTCGCTTTTCGGTTATAGTAGCTATAAAAGAACAGACATGTTTTTCAGCGGGAGGTTTGTCTCGTCGCATTAGGAATATGAATTTTTGTACAGTACTTAAATGTGTGAAGTAGGGAAATAGGTTTTCTACAAGCTTATACAGATATAGTGGTGAAAACTTAACCATTAGAGAGTGGCTAGTGCACTAGTGATATTCAACAGAACCACGACTATTATAGATCTGGGACCGCATCGACCAAGCCTTTAAGTTTAAGAGAAAATATCGGTTCTAGCTGGATGGTTCGCTTATTGTATTTGTTATCTTATTTTGAAAAACCAATAAGAATAAGATAAAAATAAAAAAAGTCTAAGAGAAAAAATACAAGTAACGCCATCATTGTTCCCACCAGTATTTGATAACCGAGATTCAAAAGTCAACATTCAATAGTGTTCAGTATAGAGTATAGACTGAGGCATATACCCAGTACCCGCCGACTTTAAACCATGTACTCTCCAAGCAGAGGTTAGGTCCGAGCTTGTTTTTGTTGTCTTTTTAGACTATTTTGTCGGGCTTTCTATTTTGTCCCGTTGTCTTTATGTAGCCAAACCATAAACATTTGCCTATGTCCATACTGAGGTGCAGAACACATTGGATCATCATCATACTGATGGTAGATGTGTATTAACAAACAAACAGGTGTGCATGCTACAGTGAACTCTAAACCAGTGAACCGCATCCAAACGCGAGTCCTGTCTACAGTCAAACGACTCTTTGTTCGACGGCGAATGGGTGCAGTCTCACAACTATAAGACCCCACGGGCATACACCTATTCATACAAGTTATCACGGCCTTAGACTGTGGACGAAACTTGATAAGATTAGTCACGTATAGTCTCTCAACAGAACTGTACTCGTGTTGGGTATCATACCACGATTCAAGACGTGACCTTTCAAAGTTCCATCTTGTTTGCCCTGAAACAGCGTGATTATGTCATGTTGATCACAAACCTCCCAAGTACCTTTATGCTAAAATTTGACAGTAGACTTTTCACACTTTTTAAGCAAGTTTTATTTATTAGTTATATCATTCCAACGACGACATGCCTCATTCTAAGGCAGGAACGAGAGCCAATCGTAAAGCTGAACGGCCTTAAGCACCTCCTAGCGGTTTGAATGGGAACGGCACCACCCCAAGAAAATCGCCCGTCGCCCGTCGGAGATCACAAAACACTTTGACTGGGGACGACGCTATTTTAGGTGGTTTTATTATCATCGTCATAATACATAACATCAGTAAATCGTACAACTCTTGTGTGCTATAGCAATCAGAATACTAGTATACGTTCAGTATTTGATAAATTTACAGCTCTGTCAGGACGCAGGATGCACCCCAGAAGAACCGACAAGAGCAATGGAGGACAGGGAGGACTGGAGGAGGAGGGTAATGTTCATCCGTGATACTCTCACGACAAGATGAGATGATGATGACATGTCTAAACGTGCGCTTCTGTCTCGGCATCATGCCAAGTTCCATCCAGAAATATGATTCTATTGTCTAATGCAAATAAGCTATTTATCTGACTTCATTAGTTGCTAAACCGTTATCAATCTTACGTTAGCACAGCTTTCTTTGATACATATATATATATACATGTATATGGACACTATTGCATCTTCAGATCTCACTGAGTAATCGTAAAACAACATGCATTTCGGGTTCATTTTAGGGCATGTACAGTTTTTTTTACACATAATGAAAAGCATTGTATTCCTTTATAATGTCATATCGTAACGAAACTATGACTTGATTGAGTCGTGAAGCTGTACTTCCGGGTGTTCTTAGGACTGCTCGGAATCGCCCTCGGCCGAAACTTCTTCAAGTTGAAACCACTGCGATGCCAATGCTGGTCCCTTTCCTGTGAAAAGATTCAAACGTTTTTTTTCTCTATGTATTTTTTTCGGCAAACATTAGCAATACGTGAAATCCATGCCACAGAAACAACACGTTTTTTCTACCAACCTGCATGTTTGCTGATAATCAAAATGTACTTTTTAGAATGTTTCGACAATATGACCAATATCCTGCTTTTTTATTGTCTCTAGTTTTTCGTTGTTTTGTTTTGTTTGTCTATGCACATATTGCCAATGACAAGTCCTGTGCACACAATGCAAGACCATATAACTTTAACAGAAGTGATAAAAGAGACCTTCTTTTAATATCATTTTTATTGGCTTTATTGGCTTTATAAACAAACAAAAAAACGATACACAAGACATGCATGGCACGGAAATAAGGCAGTTTACAGACATGAATGAAAACAAAACCGATGAATAAAACTAATTAAAAGAGACCTTATGAAGTCGTACCTTCACGCCTGAAAACAGCGGCGGAGTTTTTGTTCCTTCCCAAGGTGATGACTTGAGCTTTGCTTTTGTCGCCTGGCTTTTGCTGCGAGGCGACACACGAGGCGAACATGACATCCGTCTCATATGGCTTCATCAGGAACACTCGTCGGTCGGCAGTTGTGATGTCCTCGGCATTTTCCGGATCAAACTCTCCCGGTCCCTGTATCAGGATAGCAAACATGTCAGGGGCCATGTAAAATGTTAACCTCCGTTAACGTTAATCCGCCGGGTTACATGAATCTGCCACTTTAAAAAACAGTGGGTTTGAGAAATCTCTAGTGCAGCACCACTCAGATACATGCATGCATAGTTTATACATGTATATACAGGAGTGCATCATACTGGGGGACGTTGGGTTGGAAATCTGTTCGGACGTATCTTTTCAGGGTGGCGGAATTATGCATTCTGGTGGAATTATGTCTGTAGATGTTACATGCGGCTGTTTTCTTTTTTTTTCTGAAACACTCTCAGCTCCACGAAATGCCAATTAACGAGTGTCGACTTCTTTATCTCTATATACGTCTAGACTCTACCATCCTCTGCGGGTCGCTGGAAAAATAGTAGAAATTGGCCAAAATAGAGTCAATTGTACAAAGGGAGACGGCTACGGAGATATAGGGTCAAATATTGCAACCCTAGCTGCGAATGTTACCCTCCATGGCCTAAGTCCCCTGGCAAAATTTTTTCCCTATAGCCGGCGCGGTTAGTCTGGTAGAGACTAATATGCTTCGGAGAAAGGGACCTCGCCGTGCAGTTCTCGGACTGTTTTCTGCCACTATCGGGCGTGGCTCCTACGTGGTCCCGTGGGACACCCTGCGGCTGACGGGCTATTTTTGGGCCGAATCAATTTAACTCGGACTTTTATTCGTCTATTTGTTACCGGGTTCCGCGTTTAATTTGAAAATTAAACGCGGAGCCCGGTAACAAATAGACGCCATGAGTTAATCGTACGAGTACCGGGAAGCACCCCTCCCCCTGCGGCGGGGCCCGACCGGGGCAACACCCCCGACGGGCACCGGCGCAACTGGGACCAAAGCATACCGAGTGTTGACTTCTTTATTTCCATCTGTTGTAACTCACCTCTAGAACAAGTATGCGTGGTTTATCTTCCTTCGAGGCGAAGTACATTTCGGACTTTTCAAACTGCAGTACAACATAGGTGCCGGCGCCGCCGTCTGCAGGTGGCGTACTTTTGAAGGAGTACATTGTCACTGTCGCTGAAAGGAACAATGAAAAACAGAAGGAAAATCAGTTCAACTTGAACCCGTAACCATGTTTTTGTTAGATACGTCTCATGTAGGCAAAATTACGCATTTGTTTGTTTGAATCTTTGTTTATTCATGATAAGCTCAAATCGGCACACAGGCCGCATCAACAGTTATGTATGAAACTTTAAAGTTAAAATTTCACACAAGTGCATCCTTGTACAGTATCTGGTTCTTTGGTTGAGGTGTGTTTCGGGTGGTAACATCTACTAATATATAGTAGGGTACATAATTCCGCCACCCCAAAATATACGTCCTGGAAACAGATCTCCCCTTACCGTCGTCCTCGTTCCCACTACCCAAGTTTGCAGTCCGGAACACCTTTATTCCGGGATCTCCATTCCTCTTGTACTTATGAATGAGGATACCTTTGTACAATGGGTACGGGTTCTTTATCTGTTGCTCTTTTTTGCTGACGAACTGTAGCTGCATCGTCTGAAAACGGTAAATCATTTAAAACTATATGTACCCGGTGATAGCTATAATTTACTCTCTCTCTCTCTCTCTCTCTCTCTCTCTCTCTCTCTCTCTCTCTCTCTCTCTCTCTCTCTCTCTCTCTCTCTCTCTCTCTCTCTCTCTCCCCCTCTCTCTCTCCCCCTCTCTCCCCCCCTCTCTCTCCCTCTCTGTCCCCCTCTCTGTCCCCCTCTCTCTTTCTCTCCCCCCTCTCTCTCTCTCCCCACCTCTCTCTCCCTCTCTCTCTCTGTCCCTTTCTCTCTCTCCCTCTCTCTTTCTCTCTCTCTCTCTCCCCCTCTCGCTGTCTCTAATATATATAAAACAAAAGAACAAACAAGTGGTGTGTGCTTACCTGCGGTGTCAATTCTCCGACCTTGTTACAACAATTTCGTTTTGCTTTTCTTTTCCATGGCGTATGGATTTCTTTTCCATGGCGTATGGCTTCAAGTATAGCCATCATTTGGCTATACTTGAAGATAACATTCCCCATGATCCAAATCTGTGATGCAAACTTTTTTCTTCCTCGTCAGCTCCAACAGCTCAGAAGCGGCATTAAAACTAATGGCAAGCTACTAGGCTATATTTATACTGTTATCCCTGGTTCTAGCTGTTTATCAGTGTTTAT